>NC_079527.1:977500-1070000 GCF_003711565.1 Takifugu flavidus | reverse complement strand
CTTTGGTGTGATTCTGTGGTTTTTCCCTCAACAAGCAGGATTTCAGAAGCTTTTGTCCTTCCAGTTGAATCCAGCTGACAGAGCTGCTGATTGTTCTGGTGATGTGAAGGAAACAGATTTTTGTTTTCTCTTCACGCCTTCAGGCCTCAGCAGCATGTTAATGTGTGTGTCAGCGGGCGTCTTACAGTGTGTGATGTGTTGTCAATGGGTGTCAGCAGGAAACTGTCAGAAATGGCTGCTCACCCATCAATCACAGCCAAGCAGAGGAGAATTAACACACACACACACACCTACACAGCTGCACTGTAAATTCCAACATCTCAACTGCCACCAGACTTCACTCCACCAAAGATGGATGATCTAGAGCCACTTGGTCCTCCTGCAGCTGCTGGACTCATCATTGCAGAGGGAACCTGGGTGCTCTTCATCCAGCACAACCGCTGTTCCTTCAGCCCGTGGGACACCTCCAAGGATCACACTAACACTCAGGAGAGAGCTGTCTGTCTGTCCACCCGTCCATCATCCATCTGTCAATCATCCATCCATCCACCCATTCATCATCCATCCATCTATCATGGATGGATGGATGGATACCATCCATACCATCAGGTATCCAGAGTCAGGTTGAGGGGACAGAAGGTCCTAGAGCTGGACAACCTTATCATCCACGAGAGTAAACCACAATGTACAGGGAGCGAGCAAGGGGGGGATACAGTAGGGGTGTTAGAAAGATATCAATACAACTACATATTGTGATACTTCACTGCACAATAGTGCATCCATTCATTGAAGTATACTGTTGATTTTACACGTATTTCATGTGGTGATGCGCTTTTGGTGTTCTCTGGTCGCCTTGCTGTCTGGGACAGTGGTCAACCTCACAGTGTCTGTCAGCCCAGTCATGCATGGAGTCACGTTCCACTACATTTGCACATGTATTAATGTAATCAAGCACAGGGATTGGTTTTTCCTTGTGCTCACATAAATGCACTTATTGTGCCACACCTCCAGGTTTGTTCCAAAGGGGGGCCCTGGTGACCAGCATGTGAGTGAAGCAAATTGTAGGCAGTCTTAGGGAGTTGTATAAGAAGGTTTGTATTAGTATAAAATTGTATACGAGTTATCTGTGTAGACTGAAGGAGCCCTGTGCTGTGGCAGCAGCCCTGCTGCCACTAACCAGATGGGTGGGGGATTTAGTCCATGAGTAGACTAAACACAACACATCGATTGACCCGGTGACCTTGCTGTGAGACAATAGAGCTTAGCACTATGCTACCGTGCTACTCTTAGTCTAGTACCTCACCTGCTTGTCTTGGGAGCCCCTAACAGACATAAAGCCCTGGACGCCATGTTTCTATGAACATTGTAACACAGAAAACTTCAGAGCCTGGCACATGATTGGATGATGAAGGGCTGCAGGTGTTTAAAATAAAATGCTTTTTGTAATGTTGGCCTCATGAATTGGACTGAATACACGGGAACTACCGGTATATGATCTTTCGAGGTTTGACAGCAGAAATTTGCATGATCTGATTGAACTGCGTCTCCTCTTGGCCCCAGGCTTTTGTCTCTCCAATCAAAAGGCTGGTCTGGTCAAAATCTGGACGCAGAACTGTGGATCGAAGTAGCACTTACCGCCGACCGCTGCACACCGTCCCCCTCTATGCCCCAGATTACCTCATCCACCCCGAGAGGCTCATCTTTGACTACATAGAGAAGGAGGTCAAGGTAGAACTGGAGACACACACAACAGAATCGACCAAGACATCACATGATATTTCATAACCATGTGGCTTCTGACCACAGTTCCTCGGTCACCTGACCTGGGTGTCAGTGTCACTGAACTCCTCCAGCAGAGATGAGCTGCTACAGCTACTGGACACAGCAAGGGTTGGTAGTCAATTAATAAACTTAAGCTATGGACAGATGGCCGTAGACCTCCGGCTGCAAAGTAATTCATGGTTAGCCAACAGTACGCACAGATTGATAATCAGTAATCAGTAACTTTTCTATAATTCCAATAATATAACATTGATACTTGATGTTTTGAAGGCAATATTATATTACCTGTATTAATGAATTATTAATAAGTGAGACCAGCCAAACCAATGCTGATCAACTATTTGGTTTCCTAATCCTGAAGAGATTTGATATTTTTTCAAAGATCTCCAGGAAATATAGTGCTCAATTCTAGTGCCACTGTTTTTGATGAGTGAAGGATGATCAATAATTGTGACGTGTTGGTGAGCAGCAGCTGAAGGTGCTGCCACTGAAGACCAGCATTGATCAGGACTGCATCATGAGTCTGTCGGCTCGCTGTCTGCTGTTGACTTGGCGGGATAACGAGAAGCTGCTGATGAGGATTCCCACGCATGAGATCGCTGCTGCCTCCTACCTGCGAGACGACGCACTGCACCTGTTGGTCCTCAAGACAGGTGACCACCGGCACAGTTATCCTAGAACACATGAAGGCCAGGAGTTGCTTCTAAATGAAAATTGAAGCAGCATTTGTACAGTAGATGATACCCACAACACACTGGTAGCTTCGGCAATCACGAATGCATGAACATAAGTATGTAGGTTTGAGGCCATTTAACCATGTGGCTAGAGTGGTAGAGTTCCTTTAAATATTGCCACCAGAGGCACGACTCTACTCAATAAAACAGCGAAAAGCTTAATTCATACCTGGAAACCTCCAGCTTATTCTTCTGCATGGGTTTTGTGGTGTTTCTTGATCTATTGACCCAAGTCTGCCCCATGATTACTGGTGTCATTCAAAGATCTGGTGCAAAACAAAAGAAAGTGAAAGCAGTTTCAACAAAGACCTCCAGAAGCTGCATGTGTTCTGCTCTGCTCAGCTTGGTGTTGTTCTTCTACTTTCCACCAAGGGACAGATGTTCTTGTCACCTGTCAGGTCTGAACGTAGACACAGTGGTCGCGGGAGATGACAGCCTCGACAGGAAGACAACGGGCATCGACGGACGAAGGCAAACTGTGAGCTGCAATGCTGATCCTCGACCTGTGGGGGGCACCATGGAGCGAAGACATACCATCTGTGGAGTAGACTGGAGACCATCACTATCAAGGAGTAACCATGACAAATCCCAGAATGTGGAGAGAGGAGGAGGAGGAGGAGGAGGAGGAGGAGGAGGAGGAGGAGGAGGAGAGAGAGGAGCAGGAGGGAGTTTGGAGAGGAAGAGAGTGGGAGGTAGCTGGGAGAGGAAGCAGCAGACCCGGAAACCAGGTGGGAGCTGGGAAAACCGCAGAGCCAGGCCAGTGAGCGGGAGCTGGGGGGTGGGAGGAAGTGGTGGAGGATGTGGGAGCTGGGAGAGGAGGCATGGGGGAGGAGGTGGTGGTGGAAGCTGGGAGAGGAGAGGTGGAGCTGGTGTTGGAGGAGGAGGCGGCGGGAGCTGGGAGCGGCGGCAAGCCTGCACTGGGAGCTGGGAGAGGGGAAAGAGCTACGGCAGCTGGGAGAGAAGGAACCACAACCCCCTGGAACCCACACCCTGCCCAGATGCTTACTGCAACCTGGTGATCCTGGCTGTGGAAAACCGGGTGGGTCACCTTGAAGGCAAAATAATCCTGTGGAAAACTAATTGTGTGCACTCTTGGTATGTCCTGAGTCTGCGAGTGAGGAGACAGAGTTGAGAAACATGAAGGTATCATCATGTCAGGTACAGGTGACTGAGGGAGGGGGACATTACACCAGAGGCCTCATGTACACGGCCAGGAGCCAGGTCCTACCTGGGCCCATGCAGGTGCTGACCACACTGGGCTCCTCAGACTCGGGCTCATTTCAGCCAGAGCTGGCCGAGCGGACTGGACTGAGTCGGTCGACGCTGAGCCATGTTCATTGACAACGCAACTAAAGCTCTGCCGCTGATGGCTGTAGTCGCGGACACAGCTCAGAGCATCCATCACGCTATCAAACCTATTAACAACATCCATCCATCTTCTACCACGTCACCCTGAACAAGGTCGGAGGTTCTTCCTGTAACTGCTGTCTTAAAGAAAGCCACTATCGCAGTCGATCCTGTGAGCAGAACTGGCCAGGCCATCAGTCTGGTCCAGTTCACGTCCTAGACTGATTGAGTACAGCTGCAACACAACTGCTAACTCAAACTCACACCAGTGCAGCCATCCTGTTTAACCAACGGGCAGATTTTAACTATGCTGACAGTCCACGCAACAGTCAGGAATCATGTGACCCTGGAAATCATAACAACAGGTCCAGATGTGATTATGGTCCTGGCCGATGGTGTTAGACCAGCATGAACATGTGTGAAAATATAAAGTCAGACTCCAGTGGGGCCGGCATTAGATATGATTAGATCATATTTACACATCGTGTATGTGTGTGTGTGTGTGTTTGTGTGTGTGTGTGTGTGTGTGTGTGTGTGTGTGTGTGTGTGTGTGTGTGTGCAGGATGCTGCAGAGGAGTACTGTTCTCTCATCTGTCAGATGTTCCAGATCATCTATGGCCATCAGACCATCGAGTGCGTGGACAGGGCAGGGTTTCACCACACCATGCCGGACCACTACTGGCTGCAGAGGAGTGAGTGACAAACGTAAAATATCACTGATATATGTGAGAAACACCTGTGGGTCTGGAACATCTTCCCAGCGTGTTCCTCTGAGAAGCAATAAATCGCCATCTCCTCAGAGGATGCTAATGTTTAGCATGAGGACTGTTTGTATGTGCCTGTAGGCGACAGCTGTCTGACTGACATGTCCTACAGCTATGATCCAGAGTTCAGCTGCTGCAGCTCCTAGTGAGTGACATCAGACCAAAGACCAAAGACACTTTCATGCACTTCTAGTCATCTGATCCCTCCTTCTGATGTCTCGTCTCCATTAGCGACGACTCTCAGGACGCCTTTGAGCAGTACTACAGTGAGACCTACAGCGAGAACTCGTCACTGTCGCTGCAGGACTCTCAGCGTAGCCTGGCGTCCATCAGTGACCCTGGAGAGAATAACCCCGCCCTGCTGCTGATGCACGAGTACATGATGACGGTGAGTCCATCTCAACTTGGGTTGGTCGTGGAGTTCCACAAGGTTCTGGACTTGGGCCAGTCCAGTCACTTTGAACCTGCTTCTCTGAGGACACACTAAGTTGTGTAAATCTGATGATGACACAGCTGCATTTATCTATGGAACCAGAGGAACCGCAACAGTCAGTCCATCTTCAGGCTGGACCTCAAACCTTCTCCGTCTTCTTCACTCCCACCAAATTGAGGTGATTGTTTTTGGTCCTGAACTCCTCAGGAACAGACAAGCTGCTAACATCATGAGTCTGGAGGGACATCTCTTCAGAATCTTGTTTATCTATGAGAAACCTTGACGTGACCTTTGACCTGGATGTGACCTTTAAGTCTCTTGTCAAAGGTCTCCACAAGCACAGTTTTTCACGAGTGTAACATGACAGATCAGATCAGACGGACTCAGGATGATGCTGAAAAGCTGCTCCAGGATTTGTTCTCCCAGGCTGACTGTTGTGGGTCAGGAGGTCTGAATGACTCTGTCAGAACCTCTGACTGGCCCAAACTGCTGCAGCTGGAGTTCTGAGGTCACATGACTCCTGTGTCTTTCTGTGCATCCCTCTATCGCTTCCTCTACCCATCTGTCCACCAGCAGGAGGGTCCTCCCTATGAGCCTTGTCCCGTTCCAGGTTTCTTCCTCTTAACCCTCTGAATTCCGGTTTCTGGTGGTGTTTTGCTTCTGTCACAGTTCTGCTCTCCATGGTCTCATTTCTCTGGTCTTCACTGGAACTTTGAGAATCTGAGGATTATGGACAGTTTTTGGACCAGCTGGTTGGTCAATGTCCGTTGATCCCAACAGGAAGGAGAGTTTTTCCAGACAACTGTAGCAGACGGTTAAAGACTGACGTGAACTTCTGCTTGGGAGAAATTCCACATTTACATGGTGTGTGTGTGTGTGTGTGTGTGTGTGTGTGTGTGTGTGTGTGTGTGTGTGTGTAGCTGCGGAACAAGCTGAATCCAGTGGAGCTCCAGCAGTTTGCAGTGTTGCTGAGAGAATACCGGCTGGGTTCCAACATCGAGCCCTTCTGCTGCGAGCTGCTGCAGCTCTACGGCGACCAGCGCAAGTTCCTCCTCCTTGGTGAGGAGCAGAAGTTCGATGTTTACTTGAATTGATTGGTGGGCGGAGTCAAACAGGCTAAAACACCCGTTTTCCGTGAGGTGCGCAGTGAGGTACGTTTTTTTGCTCTGCCTATGGTGTCATCTAGGAATGCGTCCCTTCATTCCTGACAAAGATGTTGGGGTGTTTGAGAGTTTCATGGAGAGCATTGGGATCCGGGAAGGTGGGATTCTAACCGACAGCTTTGGACGCATCAAACGCAGCATGAGCAGCACGTCGGCTACAGCCATGAGAGGGTACGTTGGTCAGGGGGAGTGGCCTATCAGGCCGCTAGCATTTCTCCTGATTTGAAGGCTTACTCAGCTCTGTTTCTGACTTGGCTGCTTTTGTGATCTACTGTGAAACCTGAGGAAACAGGAACTCGAGCCAGTGCTGTTCTGTTGTCTTCCAGCAGCTACGACAGCTCGTCTCTGGCTTCAGGCTGTCAGGAATTCAACCGGCGCATCTCCGACATCACCCACGACATTCAGGCGCTGGGTTTTCAGGACACACACGGAGACATCGAGGAGGAAGACTACTACCTGTGACCTGCTCGCACGCCGCTGAGCAACATACCTGCACGGAGAGCTGCAACCTTGGACGTGTAATAAGATAGAACATCAAAGCTGAAATGGACCGCGTTGCTCTTTTGATCCTTCAGGTCACCTGATGTCTCCTGATTTAGTTTCTGTCAGAGAGAGAATCACCTGAGCAGAGCAGCATGACTGAGCCACTGTTGCTCAGTAGAGGGAGGAGCTTTACATCCAACCATCTGCCATCCAACCACCAACCATCCACCATCCATCCATCCATCCACCATCCATCCATCCATTCATCCATCCACTCATCCAACCACCAATCATCCATCCATCCAACCACCAACCATCCATCCATCCATTCATCCATCCACTCATCCATCAACCCATCCATCCATCCATCCATCCACTCATTCATCCATCCATCCATCCATCCATCCACTCATCCACCCACCCACCCATCCACTCATCCATCCATCTATTCATCCATCCATCCACTCATCCACCCAAAGCTCATCCATCCATCCATCATCCACAAATCCCTCATCCATCCATCCATCATCCATCCACTCATCCATCATTCATCCATCCATCCATCATTCATTCATCCATCCATCCATCATCCATCCATCCATTCATCCATCCATCCACTCATCCATACATCATTCATCCATCCAGTTTTACATTAATAAATCAAGATCTCACTGAGTTAATGTAACAGAGTTCAGTTGTAAACATGAACATTTATGACGTTGCTCTCCTGATATTTAATTATTGTGAGATTGATATTAAATCTTGGTTGATCATCACTGTGCAACATTCTTGAAACACACACTTCCAATGAAAATTATGAACACAACCACCGCGAGGGGGCGCCCGTCACTCACAGATTGCGCACGTGAGTATGTTTTGCACATACCTACTGCGGTCAACGTCTGCATTTTACTAGCAAAGTGGGGACATTTATTTTGGTCCTCAGACCTTTAGGGTGTGTGTGTGCGCGCGTGTGTGCGTGCGTGCGTGCGTGTGTGTCAGTGAGTCAGCAGCGTCTTCCTCTTTCCCATTATGTAACATGACGGTCAGCAGAGATCTCCATGAATGTTGATGATGATAAAACACCTTTATGTGTCAGAACACCAGAGAAGGACGTATGTGCGCGTGTGCGCGCCACGCAAAAAAACTTTGGTTTCCGTTGTCCCCGCAGCAGCCTCAGGCTCTTCAGACTGACACTGAACAGACCTGCAGGGTATATTTCGCAGAGAACTGTCAGGACGCATGCACGCTCACGCACGCACGCACGCACACACAGCATGGTGTCTCTTCACAATAAAGAATGTTGTGTTTGGTGAATAAATTGGCTTGTTTTATTCATTATTATTGTTGCGTTTTCTGGCCGTTGCTTCATATTTCCGCCTCAGGCTGACGCGGACGACGTCATTGGTCACATTTGGACCAATGGCAGCGCAGGGGGGCGTGGCGCAAGCTCGCGCCGGCCGGGTCCAGGAGCTTTGACAGCGGGTTCGGCTCAGTCGGACGGGACCATGGCGGCAGTGGCTGCTGCTGCTGGTTCGTGTGCCAGCAGCTCGGTCGCCTCTGGGGGGAAGAAGTCGCTGGGTCCGCGGGAGCAAAGCCAGAGGAACCGGGAGAACTCCCGCCGGAGACAGGCGGCTCTTTTGTTCCTCACTAACATCTCTCTGGACGGGCGGCCGCTCAACAACGACTCCGCCGTCAGCGAAGGAGGTCACCCCCGCAAAGACACCGAACTGGACCCAGGCTCTGTGGCGGGGGCAGCGAGCAGCACCTACGGGAACTTCTCCGGCTCTGCGACCTGCGGGAACACCAACCCCTCCGCAGCGACGAGAGCGGGGCACCTGACGATCCCGCCAATCCTCGTCTGCCCTCGGACGCCGGCTTTAATGACACCCGGAGCGCGGAGGTGCTGCTGGGCTGCCGCAGAGGCTCGTTCCCGTCGTCAGTGAACAGCAACCTGCTGTCTCCGTCCCCCTCCGACACCAGCCTGCTGCCGTCGCCGTTGGGACCGCGGAAGTCCTCCACGCTGCTGTCGGTCCAGAGCTGCAACTCGGTGTCGTCGGAGCTGCGGCAGAGGTGAGACCGAGAGGGTCAAACCCGGGTTGGTTCCGGGGTACAGGAGAGTCGGAGGGGTCCGGACCGGCCCTCATACCTAACAACAGCAACTTTAATAAACCACCAAGCCACTGTCCACACTGATGTTGGCTAAAAATGAGCTAAAATTGTAAATGTGATGAAAGACACAGTAGTGATTCTGCACCAGGGATACAAGGAGCAGTTTAGGTGATGGTTAGTTGATTGGTTGGTTGGGTTTAGGATGGGTTTAGGGGTTTAGCCTCTAACTGATGCCTCTTATTGGTCGTTAAGGCCTTCATTCCTCATCTCCAGTCATAAACTCTTATTAACTTCACATTCCAAACTAGGTTCCATTGATTAAGCCCCAACATGCATGCTAGCGCTGGCCCACGTGTTCAGGCATGTCTTTGATTTCCAACACCTCATCTGGTGATGTCACAGATGTTTGCTCATCTGACGCGGTTACACTGAACGCCCTGAACCTTTAGTCAGGACAGGAAGTTCAGAAATATCCTGAAATACACACAGGAGTGTCCCTAAACTTAGCTGACGGTGTAGATCACAGCTGACAGCTCAACGCCGTCCAGGCTGAGACACCAGAACTGTGCACGTAGAAGAGTTCATCATCACCTTTGCAGCGGTACCAGCAACTGTTTGGTGTGTGTGTGTGGTGTGTGTGTGTGTGTGTGTGTTAACACATGCTTTAATATTACCAGTTGCACCACAGTAAATAGCTGACGATGAACTGGAAGTGAAGTGTTGCGTAATCACAACACACAGTAAGCATTAGCTCACTATCGACAATTCCAGTGACCTATCAAGGTCCACCCATGTAGGAATGTGCCAGTGCCCCCCCCCCCACTCCCCCGGACACACACACACAGAGCTGGAAGTGATGTTGACGGTTAGTATAGTGATAAACTGACAACAGTGACGTAATCTCATCGCGTGTTTGATTGGGCAGAGGCGAGTGTGCGTACTGGTTGGTCAGCCAGCCTGGTGAGACCAGACCATCATCAGCTGACTTGGAAACCAGTTAAGTCGTGGGTTAGTGGAGTGTGTATCGTCCCCCTCCCCAACAGCAGCATCCACAGCTCCAGCTGGCTGGTGAATGCAGATGGTCAGATGATCCGGGATGGTGTAGCGGTGACGGTGTATTCGCTGGACTCACGAGTCCGTCTGAACCAGCCCATCAAACTGAACGCCAGGCTGAACCCATCTGCTCTTACGTAACACCTTCAGCGGGTTACGTCAAGTCAGATTACAATCAGTGTGAGGACAAGTTCACCAGTCCAGTCAGATTATGCACCTTAATCTGTCAGAGATGACGGTCGTGGAGACCTTGTCAGTGTAGAAGGTCATCTGGTTTATACCAGTGTGTGTGTGTGAGTGGGGGGGGGGCATCTTCCTCTTTGATGGTGTTTAACCAGCAGCTTGCTGTGGGTCCCAGTTGGGTCTCTGGTTCTGAGGAGATTCTTGGTTGCAGCAATTTGAGGAACCATGCAGAGCTTCTTTCTGTTCCACACTTCAGAAGATGAGAGTTCTGCTTCTGCGGTCCAGATGATGGTGATAAAAATAGCAGATATCAAACTGCCGCTTCTATTTTAAACGTGCGGACGTTAAAGCGGCGCCGTTTATTCCACAAGGGGCTGAATCCAGACAGAGGATGACCCCTGACCCCGAGGAGAGGAGCCAGGTCTGGGAACTGGCTTCATATCTGACCCCTTTCCCAGCTCTGGGGCTCACCTCCCGTTATTACAATGTTATTGAACTTTCCAGGTCTCGGACCAAAGCAGCCGCGTGTGAACGTTCAGCAGTTAGTCACATCTTCATCATCGTCTTCCTCTGCAGCCAGACAGTTTTCCATTCCCACAGGAGGGAAAGTTTCCATCACAGACGTGGGGCAAACTGGTCCTCATGGGAATGAGCCATCAGATCCAGACCTCTTGCAATTTATTATATTATTTTGTTTACTTGAAAAGCTCGCAGAGGTCAAATATCCCCCCGTCAGCACTCCGTCCAGCTGTACAGATCATGTTATACACAACAGCATTCACGGAACTTTGACTTTGAAGAATCACAATCTAAACGGGATAAAACCGGAGAATGTCTCACGAGACCGGCGGTGAAATCTGAAGGTCCAGAAGCTGCTCCGGTTTGATGGAAACCAGGATCGCGTGATCTTTATTCATTGTTTCTGTCACCGGTGAACTTTGACCTTTCCCACATAACAACAACATTCCCCAAACATCCAGTTCCCATGAAAACGCTGAGAAGGTCCCATCATGCGATTTTGATTACAACACCAAATATGGACGTGGAGAGGGTGATGATGGAGGTTCCACCAATGAGGTCCAGTTTAGAACCTCCTCCACCACCACTGTCCACCAGTCCAGTTCAGCAGGTTCCCTCAGAAACACCATCATGGTCCTTCTTCATAAATCTCCAAACAGGATTAAAATGTTTCCAGCACAGCTCTCACACACATCAAACATCTGGCCTGGTGTTAAGTGTGTGTGCGCGTGTGTGTGTGTGTGTGTGAGAAACATTATGTAAGAGTTGTGATGTCAGCTTTCTGGCCAGTTTCCATGTGTATGTGTGTTTTAATCCACAAGGACACCAGTGACACACACACACACACACACACTGGAGGAAATGACACATTGATGTTTTCTGTCTCCCTCTCTGCAGGAACCGAAACCTCTCTGGTGGTTCTCCAAGACCTCGACACACCAAGAAGATCCACTTTGTCAAAAACATGAAACAGTACGACACCAGAGGCAGCAGGTGGGACACACACACACACATGCACACACACATGCACGTGCACTGCTGCTGTGCTTCAGCAGTAGGGGCGGGGCCCTCCTCTCCACCAGCAACACTGTTGATTCCATGAACGTGCTGCAGTGGTTCTCAGAGGGATGGAAGGATGCTTAAGAAGAGGTCGATTAGCTGGACGTACAGAAACGTGTGCTGGCGTCAGCGGTCGGCTGTGTGTTCCACCGCCCGGCCGTTACATCCCAACACGGTTCAGAAAACATCTGGTTCTACGTAACAGGACAGGAAGTGGACTGTTGATGTTTCTGCAGCATTGTTATCGCGCCTCTTCCTCTTCTGGTCTATTCTTGTGTTTCCTCACAGGCTCAATAAATCAAAGCTCTGGGTCAGGGGGTAGGTCACATGATCAGATTAGATCAAGATGCTGGGTTTAGAGGGTTAGTTATGGTTAGTGTTAGTTGTGGTTAGGCTTAGTTATGGTTAGGGGTTTGGGTTAGCAGCCATCAGTCTGCGGACAACCTTCCATGTTGTTTCTAATGAGGTCCCTGCTGAGTTTCTGTCCTCTTTGTCCCATGATTCATAGGCCCCAGAGATCTGTGTGTGTGCGTGCGTGAGTGTGTGTGTGTGTGCGCGCAGCCAATGTCATTGTGTGTGTGTGTGTGTGTTTTCAGGATCGTCCTCATCTGCGCTAAAAGATCTCTGTGTGCTGCCTTCTCCGTGCTACCCTATGGAGAGAGCTTCTACCTCAGGTGACACACTCACACACACACACACACACACACACACAGGTCCTTGAACTTCGATCATCGCACTTTTGTTGATTATAATACATTCTCTGGTCTCTTACTCCAACCGTAGCCCCAAACCTACCCCCGACCCTAAAGGCCTCGTTATGCCTCTGTGTAGCCTGTCGGCTATGTGAGCGCGTGTTCTACGTAGAGAAGGTTCATCGGACTGTTGGCTGGTTCTCTCTGCATTTTCTGGCTTTAGATCCCAACACGTGAGGAGCAGCAACATTCTGCTCTTCTGTTTCAACCCACTTTGGGTTTAACCGGAAAATGTTGCGTTAGCAAAACAGCTCAACGACGTCACATGTCAGAAAAAATGGTCAGAAAACCGAAGACACGCTAGGAACGTGCCATGAGAAAAAACACGCAACATCTTCCACTTGTAGTGAAGCTCAAATCACTCTAAATGAGGCTCTATCACCAGCTGATGGTGACAGGATTTGCATCGCCCCGGCAACAAGTTACGACACTACACAAAGTAAACTGGGAAAAGGGACAATTATGCTGTAGTTTGGTGAACCAATCACAGCTCCCCTGGTCCCTCAGACCAGGTGGACTACCTGGTCTGAGGGACCACGGACCACGGACTGAGTGTTTACAGTCTTCGGGGGGTGCGATGCATCTATGCTGCACCTAAACTGACCTTAACCCTGACCCAGCTCGTTGCAGGGCCCCTCCGCTCCTCAGCCCAGCCCCCAACAGGCTGAGCTCCCACATCTCCCTCTCTTATGCTCTCTCTCTCTCTCCCTCTCTTATGCTCTCTCTCCCTCTCTTATGCTCTCTCTGCCCCCCCCCTTTTGCTCTTGCTCTCTCTCACTTTAGTGATCCCACATTAAACCAGCCCTGGAGGAGGCACTCATCTGGAAACATCTCCAGCACTCTTGAGATGATACCAGGTCTGGAGGGCTTTCAGCTGGAGACTTATGGCAAGGTACAAAACAAACAAACACACACACACACACACACACACACAGATATTTAATGTCACTCTCTCTCCATTAGTCGGTGTCGTATGCCCAGTTCTTGTACCCAACCAACGCACTGGTGAAGCAGAAGCTATCGTCCACCAGTGATCTGACGCTGCAGATCCCAGTCTCCCGGAGCACACACAGCATGCCAAGCCGGAGCTGCCCCCCCAGCAGGCTGAACAGCACCGTGGGCCTGGACCTGGGTAACACACACTTTACTTTCACAGAAACAAACAACCTCACATTAACTTTGACGGCTGCTTCACAGAGGTGTGTGTCTCGTGTTTCAGTCCATAGTGACAGAGGTGATTACAGTATTAGCACTGTAGAGATAGGACGGCTGTGATGTCACTGAGGTCAGGACGACTGTGATGTCACTGAGGTCAGGACGGCTGTGATGTCACTGAGGTCAGGACAGCTGTGATGTCACTGAGGTCAGGACGACTGTGATGTCACTGAGGTCAGGACGACTGTGATGTCACTGAGGTCAGGAAGGCTGTGATGTCACTGAGGTCAGGAAGGCTGTGATGTCACTGAGGTCAGGACGACTAATGTCACTAAGGTCAGGAAGGCTGTGATGTCACTGAGGTCAGGAAGGCTGTGATGTCACTGAGGTCAGGACGACTAATGTCACTAAGGTCAGGAAGGCTGTGATGTCACTGAGGTCAGGACGACTGTGATGTCACTGAGGTCAGGACGACTAATGTCACTAAGGTCAGGAAGGCTGTGATGTCACTGAGGTCAGGACGACTGTGATGTCACTAAGGTCAGGAAGGCTGTGATGTCACTGAGGTCACAACGACTGTGATGTCTCTGAGGTCAGGACGACTAATGTCACTAAGGTCAGGAAGGCTGTGATGTCACTGAGGTCACGACGACTGTGATGTCTCTGAGGTCAGGACGACTAATGTCACTAAGGTCAGGAAGGCTGTGATATCACTAAGGTCAGGAAGGCTGTGATGTCACTGAGGTCAGGACGACTAATGTCACTAAGGTCAGGAAGGCTGTGATGTCACTGAGGTCAGGACAACTGTGATGTCACTAAGGTCAGGAAGGCTGTGATGTCACTGAGGTCAGGACGACTAATGTCACTAAGGTCAGGAAGGCTGTGATGTCACTGAGGTCAGGACGACTGTGATGTCACTAAGGTCAGGAAGGCTGTGATGTCACTGAGGTCAGGACGACTGTGATGTCACTAAGGTCAGGAAGGCTGTGATGTCACTGAGGTCAGGACAACTGTGATGTCACTGAGGTCAGCATGACTGTGATGTCACTAAGGTCAGGAAGGCTGTGATGTCATTGAGGTCAAGATGGCTGTGATGTCATTGAGGTCAGGACAAACTGTGATGTCTCTGAGGTCAGGGCGACTGTGATGTCACCAAGGTCAGGAAGGCTGTGAAGTCACTGAGGTCAGGAAGGCTGTGATGTCAGTGAGGTCACGACGACTGTGATGTCGCTGAGGTCAGGATGGCTGTGATGTCATTGAGGTCAGGAAGGCTGTGATGTCACGGTGACATCAGGAAGGCTGTGTGTGTCACAGTGACATCAGGATGACAGTGATGTCACTGAGCTCAGGATCACTGTGATGTCACTGAGCTGATCCTGAGCTCGGTGACATCACAGTCCTCCTGTGTCACTGTGCTGTATGCAAAGATAATCCTGTGATCATTAGGATTCTTTTTTTGAAAATGCTGATTTTCAGTCCAAATAAAACCATATGTTTGCTGTCCAGGGCTGGAGGACATGACAGATTATGATCCTAATCTTCTTACCAACCCCCAGTGGCCATGTGGGAAGCACAAGCGGGTTCTGGTCTTTGCCTCCTACATGGTGAGTAACAGCATCTCTCTGGGTTTTCAGGGTTATGTCGTTACTTCATGTGGCCACAGATCACAATTTCTTGATATGACGGGTTACGCCTAACACAGCCACTCACACACAGCCCACAACCTAACCTGGGGAAGAAAAAAACTGACCTTTGACCCTCGTCTTGACTCTGGACCTGGTTAACAGTCCGGGTGCAGCTCTGGTCCCGGTCCAGTCATTGATCTGTTCTCTGCTCTTCTTTCCTCAGACGACTGTGATCGAGTACGTGAAACCGTCGGACCTGAAGAAAGACATGAACGAGACCTTTAGGGAGAAGTTTCCTCACATTAAACTCACTCTCAGCAAGATCCGCAGGTCCAGCCTAGTCCTGGGAGCAGCTTGTGCCGCCCTCATGCAGGATTCCTGACTTGGTATTTCCATGTTTTAGTCTGAAGCGAGAGATGCGAGTGGTCGGGGAGGATTTCGGCTTGCAGCCCGTCACCATAGCGATGGCTTTTGTCTACTTTGAGAAGATGGTCCTGCAGGGTCGACTGAATAAGCAGAACAGGTATGTTGGCGTGCTGACCGATGGCGCCACAGCCCTCACGCGTGGAGCCCGACTGGACTCCAACTGACTGACCTGCAGACAGGAGCCGTTAGCACGATTTTCGTTTGCCGGAGGAACTATTGCTTTTTTATAAACCTTTTTCCTCATCCTTGTTCCTGCTGCTCTACATAAATGTGGTGAGGGTGTAACTTTGATTATTCCCGCTTCAGTGATAAAGCAGTTTCAGATTAGCTGCGCTATGCTGCAGTGGGCCTGGTCGATGCTAACCGTAATCATGACTATTTATAACCCCCGACGTTTTGGTTGTAGCACCAGTGACTGTTCTGAAGACTGGTTGTTTGTCTCAAAGCTGTTTACCAAGGAGTGATGCTATTGGTCAAAGAGGATTTAAACGATGACCCAGAAATGGGAATCAGAAGGTGGAAAGGTGGAGCTACAGCACCCCCTGGTGTCCGCCTGACAGCCTTCAGATCAGCTCAGACAGTTCTGATGGTTCCTGAGGGTTCTGTCGTTGTCTTACAGGAAGCTTGTGTCAGCGGCCTGCATCCTATTAGCTGCCAAGATCAGCAGTGACCTCAAGAAGCAGGAGGTCAAACACCTTATTGACGTAAGACACGCACACACACACACACACACACACACACACACACACACACACGGTCAGCTCTGTTTTCACCTGCTCAGATATTTCCAGAAGCGCTCAGGTGAGCAGCAGGTGTGTACCCGTCATCATTGTCGCCACCAGCTGAGATCCGTGGCTGGGACAGGTGTGTGGGTGAATTCAGCCCCGAGAGTTGTCTTACAGAAACGCCGCAAGGCCCTTTTTTTTCGCCTGATCACAGCAGACTCTTATTTTTATCTGCTGACGTCATGTAGAAACAATCAACCTTTGACTGTGAGCCAAACTCTGATGGTTTTTGTGCTTCCTGTTGAAGGTTTGTGCTTCTCTGGTCTTTGTCCCCTCTGCAGAAGCTGGAGGAGCGTTTCCGGATCAGCAGGAGGGAGCTGATCTCCTTTGAGTTCACCATCCTGGTAGCCCTGGAGATGGCACTCTATCTGCCCGAGAGTAAAGTCCTGCCCCACTACAGGCGGCTGGTGCAGCAGCAGCAGGTGTAGCCCTGACCGCGACCTTTGTGTGGGTCGTCCTGCATCAACAGCGGCGTGCCTTACAGACGCCACACTGTGAGGCAACAACGCCACACTCAGGGGTCACAGACTGTCAGTCACAGCCCGAACCTTTCATTCTTTTAGCTCTAAAGAAAGATTCACACCTGAGATCAGCAGCACTGAGGGTTCTGACGAGTTCGTAAATCTGCTATCGACAGTCGTCGGTACGACTGTGTACCTGAGCTTTTAAGCCATTCAAGGATAATTGATAGTTTCCAACACTGTTGTATAGAAATGACATCACTGTGGCCCCACCCCCAGCCTGTCTGAGGTTACTGTAGCCCCGCCCACTGGCTCAGGTCTCTTAAGGTAGACTGATCATGCGTGGCTCAAGTTTCTTAAGGTGGACTGATCATGCATAGCGTGTCTCTTAAGGTGGACTGATCATGCGTGGCACAGGCCTCTTAAGGTGGACTGAGCCGGTCAGCGTGGTTAGAATCTGTTAAGGTGGACTGAGCCTGTTGTCTTGGTTGATGTCTGAAAGGATGTTGAAGGCAGTAACCATGGTGACAACGTGACTATGGCTTTCTGTTGATTTTGCACTTTGCCTTGTTGCATCGCACTCCTGAATCTTTATTCGATGACTGTGTAACCAATATTTTTCTACAGTTGGTCTCTGTTGTTGTATATGAGATGTATTTATTGGTAAGCTTCCTTCGAGAGGACAGTGCAGATGTTCCAAAGTTATTCTGATTTTTGCACAGCTTTCTTCCACATGCACTGTCACAATCAGACTCCTCTTTATCATGAGGTGATGGTGTTGCTGAAGACTTCCCAAAGCCTTCTCAGTCTGCTCAGCCCACATGTGGACAGAAGACGCTGGGCTGATTTACCCTAATAAGACAAGAAGCACAAGAGTGGGCACGTTTTTGTCTCCTTTCCATTATTTACATTGTCTTTACGTTGTTCTTCCTCAGTGATGATGGTGTCACATGGTTCTGCCCACTGTCATACGTGTACTTTTCTATCTGATTACTGTGAGGACTCGAAGGGAAATACTGAACAAATCTTTGTCTTCCACTCAGAATATTTTTACAGGTCAGATTATATCGCTTTAATTTATTATTTTTGTAATGGACAATACAGACGAGCTTTGCTGCTGTCGCTACTCTGAACAAATATTTTGTAATGAAGCAGCTGAAGCGTGAAAAGAAAGTGAAGTAAATCGACAGTCTTGTTTTTAAATGGAGGCTGAAATATTTAAATGTATTTTGTTACAGAATAATGACCATAAACTGTTTCAACTTTATTAAAATATATGAATCTCTGCTACTGATCCGGTTTCTCGATTGTGTGTGTGTGTTTCATTTTAATATCCTTTTTAACAAAATGTCTGAATATTGGTAGAAGAACAACTTTAAAAATAAGTTTCTGATGATATTTAAATGAAAAGGATTTGCATGAAAATAAAAAAACATCTAAAGGGGCTGGGAAGGTTGTGGAGCATCCGTCTTCTGCTTGTAGTGCTGGAGTTGGTCAACCGTTAAAACAACGATGGCAGAGATAAACTCACCTTTAAACTAGAATTCAGAACATCTGGACAGTCCAGAGGCTGACTGTGTCCCACTGGTGACTCCTGGATGCTGGATCTGCTCGTCGCAGCTCCTTCGGTTGTCTCCATGAGAAACCACATATTTTGTCCTTCCTCTACTCTGAGAGTGGCGTCGTGGCTGCTGACGAAGGCTCTTCCTTTGCTCCTCACCTTGGGTTGTGTTTCGCTTAAAGTCTTGACAGTGGAAGGATTTATAGTACATAAATCAGCAGTTTGAATGTTGCATCTGTTTGCAGTTTTGCCTGTAAAGTGCAAAGTCTAGTGTTGAAGTTATGAGGCAAAGTTCCAAACTGGCCATCTTAAAAATGGAGAACCAACACAAAGGGTCAGAATACAACAAGACCCAGAGTCCCAGAGGATGAGGATACAGACACGAACGTGATCAAACGTGAGTGATTTCCTTGTCTTGATGCACTCGTCTTGAGTCTGAATGAGCACAGGAGTTCTGAAGAGTCAAGTCCAAGACGTTTATTCCCCAAAAAAGCGATGGTACAACAGAGAAGAAAGGTGAGCAATCCCAAGGGAGCTCCAAGGAAGACCTAAAAACCCAACGCTTGGGTCTATCTTTGATACCTTAAAATTCGGCATAGGTCATTTTAATTGTAGGTTACTCGTAGGTTCGGGTCACAATTTTGAACCCCACAGACATGCGGCGTGCTTCGTTGGGTCAGGGCACAGTTCCAGGTACTGGTCCACATGGCCATCTGTCTGTACCTGACTGTCTGCCCTCGGGTGTTGTAGTGGGGCCACACCTCCAAGCATGCGCGTTACCCTGGGATGAGCTGGACCATTTTCCTGCTCCACCACTTGTTCTGGTGGCCAATGCTTGTTACAAGTCTTCTGTTAATCCAGAGGAAAGTGGATCATTTGAGCCAGTCACAGTTGCGGATCACCTCTCTATATCCACTCACTTTTCAGCCTTGCCCAAGCTCCCAAATCCTCTAGAGACTGCTAACCTTGCGGGGGAACACATTTTCCATGTCCATGGTATTCCTGCTGATTAAGTGTCAGACAGGGGCACCTTAGTTTTACAAGAATCACCTGTCTGCCTGAGGGCGATGTGAAACTTGTTCAGTAGTAGGTAGTAGGGAGGCAACTGTCTTCTTTGGGTACAAGTAAAATAACCACAATTGAAAGTCAGAGGACATTTAAGGGACCGGTATAAGACGTAGCTCCAGCAGTACATTAGAAAGTTTCTTTGCCGCGTTTGAAAGCGTGGACCGGAAGCCGTTTAGAGTTCTTTCCTTTTCCCGGAAGTCACGTAACTTCCTGTGACGCAGAGAAATTTTAAACTCTCGTCCTTCTCAGTGATGGCGGCTTCGTTCAGTTCTGTCCCCGAAAACTGTAACAACAAATGGTATTACACCCGGGCACAGATCGACAACAACCCGTCCCGGCGAGCTGGACTTGACCCGGACAAGGAGCTGTCCTACAGACAACAAGCAGCCAACCTGCTCCAGGACATGGGACAGCGGCTCAATGTGTATCTTTTGTCGGAGCGGACGGCTCGTGTCTCGGCTAGCCGATGGTAGCTCGTTAGCCAAGTTCAGGTGGTCCCGAAGCCGGTTCGGCTGAAAATGTGGCTCCGGTTTGGGACCACTCGTGTGTTTGTTTTAACATCGTTTGTCTTAATTCGCCTCATCTGCGTGTTTCATGCGCTCGTTTGTGTTTTCAGAGAAATGTTGTTAGCATGCAGGCTACATGCTAACGAGTGTATAAAGGCCTGCGTGATGAGCGGGCCTCCGGGACGTTAGCATTAGCATTGGCTTTCACAGTCGCTCAGATTCAAAAGTACAGACTGAAACTATCATCTAAAGTGTAATTATTTGGCGTGTTTTGTCCTTAGCCCTGTTATTGTAAGATGTAGCTCTTATCGAGCTATGGTGAGGTGACAGTGAGCCACAAATGCTAGGGTTTCTACCCCTAAGATGCAGAGCAGTCAGCTGGCTTGTCTTGATCTGCTTGTTGTATGTTCCTTTAACCATGCTCAATCAGGTCCCAGCTCACCATCAACACCGCTATCGTGTACATGCATCGGTTCTACATGGTCCAGTCCTTCACAAGGTTCCACAGGAATGTAAGTCGTCCTTCCTGACGCCTTCACGCCAGCCTGCCCTTCAGCTCCTGACCTCATGTGTGCGTCTCCGTCAGATCATTTCTCCCGCCGCGCTCTTTCTTGCTGCCAAAGTGGAGGAACAGCCCCGAAAACTGGAACATGTCATCAAGGTGGCCCATGCGTGTCTCAACCCTCAGGAGCCTTCTCCAGACATCCGCAGTGATGTGAGTGATTTTTTTTTTGTGGGGGGGGGGGTTATCCCTGCTTTGAGTTTATTTTAGCTGTTTATTTTCAACATAGGGTTGATGATTGTCTCCCACATATATTGCTAATTGTATCTCACAACGGCTAATGTAGACATTCAGCC
Source organism: Takifugu flavidus (assembly GCF_003711565.1). Classification (NCBI taxonomy): domain Eukaryota; kingdom Metazoa; phylum Chordata; class Actinopteri; order Tetraodontiformes; family Tetraodontidae; genus Takifugu; species Takifugu flavidus. The sequence goes on along the minus strand of NC_079527.1, from coordinate 1,049,171 downwards.
ATGTTGGCGTTATGTCGCCTGACTACTCTCCCTGTTCTAGGTTTGATATGTTGTATAGCGCACGGTGCTCCTCTGAGCCCTTTAAAGAGAAAACAACTAAAGGGTATCTTTTCCGAATCATTATGCTGCTACAAATGATCAGTGAAGTTACCCTTCATCTACATTCATGGTAACCTGTCCTCCAGGTTTTTCTGGTGTCATTGGGAATGGGTCGAGGGTCGTATCGCTGACCCGACATGGCTGTCAGGGTCTGGCAGGTCTCTGTAGGTAGCGCATTTTATGCTATTTTTACGACCTTAATGTCACAATTCCAACCCGATGGTTCTGAACCTCTGCTGATGCAGAGTTTGGGTTGTACCTCTCGTTTAGCCACCTCGTATCTGGTCAGTCCTGGATGATAAACGGTGAAATCGCCTAATCTCTTCTCACTTTTTACAGTTAACTAATAAAAGGGGCCCCTAGAACCTTTGTATTCATGCCACGCTCCATTTGTCAAGTCGGAAATTCCGACTTCGGAGTCAGAACTTTATGATGGAACGCCCCAAAGTGGGAGAATACAGGCAAGCGTCAGAATCGCACTCGTGGAGGTCGCCGGCTGGTTTTCTGACTTCGTAGCGCCGATACGTCGACCTTGACGTCGCTCCCAGGTCAAGGGGCTGAACAGCTGTGGAGCCTGAAGGAGGAAGGCTCCAGACCTGAAGGCTCCAGTCCTGAGCCCCATTCAGAACCTCTGGGATGTGCTGCAGAAGCGTTGCTGGGGGGAACTAATCCACGTGCTAATTGTTTTGGCTTTGGCCCAGATCGGCGGGGTCACGTCTAGCTTAAAAAGCTGCATCCAATGAGTTTCCTCCGTTATATTCCAGCATGAGGGTGTGTGTTTTGTGTTGTGTTGTGTTGTGTACTGTTGTGTGCGTGCGTTTGAGTGGCCCGCTGTGACCGGTTCTGGAATTTTACTGCTCTGATGAGTTCATTTCACCGTCACACAGTTGTATGGTGGCTATTTTCACAGGCCAGTCACTGGGAGCCCATTTGCTTTCGTGACAGCCAATCACAGCTTTTGGGTGACCCGGTCGCCTAGCAACAGGCTCCAGGGAGTTCCAAGGGAGAGGACTCTTTGTGAAGGCGGGCCCGGGGCTTTCTCGTTCCCCGTCAGTCAAATTCTGCGATTTTCTGCGCCAACGTTTGAAAGCCAGGATCTTGATTCCATCTCCATTCGGCATCGGTGTTCTGGTGACAGGTCCAGTCAGTCGCCATGATGCTGGTCGGGCGACGGCGTGGGTGAGCGCCTGCTCATGATGAAGGGCTGATCTCACAAAGGTGTCTTCAGAGAGGTCTCATGCTTACACAGAGCTGGAAGGTCGGAACCAAGTCCTGGTGGACCAGTGATGTCACTGACCGTGGGACACAGCCAGGAGGAGAACCCCGTGGTGGGCAACAGGCTGCTCCGGGGCAGGATGGGGGGGCTTCTTGGTCACCAATCCACTGACTTGTCCTGACTAGTGTTGAGCATGTGAGCCCGGTTCCTGGTTACAGACGCCACAACAAGCCCCCTCCATTGTCTCTTTTCATTCCCACCACAGGGGGGCGCTGTGCCAAACACAACATTTATTGTGCTTCCACTTCACTGAGGAGCGTCTCCACCAGTCGGTAAAGTTCCTCTTCGGACTCGCGGCTGGTTTATCCGATGGTCAGAGAGGGTTGATGCTCATTTATTAGCGGGGTTGGTGAGGGAGGAGCCTGATCCGGATGTTCAAAGCAAACGTGCTTGGATTCAGGCGGACGCACACTTCCAGACATCTGGATTGGTTGTGCGTAGGCACCTTCCTCAAGTGTTCCTCTAATTGTTTCCTGACTTGCGGATGGTTAACGGGTCGGTTTTAGCCTTAGATGAGGCTCTCTGTGAGGGGCACTCACCTGTAGTCATAGCTGTGCTCGCGTCCTCAGATGTACTGGTGTTGGGGAGGCCCGTTAGCCTCCCAGTGAGTAACTGCCTGTCCTCTCAACCTCAGGCCTACCTGCAACAAGCCCAAGACCTGGTCATTCTTGAGAGCATAATCCTCCAGACCTTGGGTAAGTTTGGGAGGAAGAGCCGCTCCATCATCTCCCTCCTGACTCACATGTGATTTGTAAAAATGATGCTAACTTGTTCAGTCCACAGTCCATTAGCAGCTAACCCAGCTGAGAAATGTGTGTGTTCTGTCACGATGATGATGATGGCTGTTGTGAGGGTCGGACCCTGTTGCTACCTTCATGTCTGCCACACTAGAACAGAATTCTGGATTCCAGCGGGTTTCTCCTGAAGCCCGCTGGAAGCGCCCCAGCTGTGTGAAGGAGCTGAAGTGGTTGATCAAACCTCCTCTTGTATTGCAGCTTTCGAAATCACCATCGACCATCCGCACACCCACGTGGTGAAGTGCACCCAGCTGGTCCGAGGTGAGCACCTAGTTCTTCTCTGGTGTTTCTGTGCATCACTGCCTCTGGATTTACCTGTGTGGGTGTGTTGTTGTTGTTGTTGTTGCAGCCAGTAAAGACCTGGCCCAAACGTCCTACTTTATGGCCACCAACAGGTAAATGAGTGTCTTGATTCTGTGGGTTTAACCGTCGTCAGCGGTGACGGGAAGCTGTGGAACTGATTCCTTTATGAGTGATTTGTCAGCTGCTGCGTAAACATTCGGCTTTGTTCCGTGTGTGTGTGGGTGTGTGTGTGTGTGTGTGTGTGTGTGAGAATCACCGCTATTAACCCCCTGTCTCTGTCTCCCCCTGTTCCAGTCTGCACCTGACCACCTTCTGCCTGCAGTACAGCCCCCCCGTCGTGGCCTGTGTTTGCATCCATCTCGCCTGCAAATGGTCCAACTGGGAGATCCCGGTGTCCACCGACGGCAAGCACTGGTGGGAGTACGTGGACCCCACGGTGACGCTGGAGCTGCTGGACGGTACGTGTCACGGCTGGGTCGCCCTCCCTCCCCCCCTCCAGGGGACAGAGTTAAGACTTTGTGTGGTGATTTCAGAGCTCACGCACGAGTTCCTGCAGATCCTGGAGAAGACGCCCAGTCGACTGAAGCGGATCCGCAACTGGAAGGTTTGTGTGTGCAGATTTCAGCCGCCACGTTGCTGCTCCGGGGTTGACCCGCTACAGCTACTGACCTTTGAGTTTGACCCCCGCCTCTCTCGTGTTCCAGGCCGGAGGCCAAACACCCAAAGCCAAGCCCAAACTGCAGGAGGACGGCGATCAGAGGGACACCATGATGAGCATGATCTCCATGGCGTCCTCGGAGAGCACGGTGGCGGGCCTGATGAGTCTGTCGGTGCCGGCGTCCGCCGGGCTCATGGACGACAAGGAGCAGGTCGCGTCCGGCAGCGCGGCGACCTGGTCGGGAAAAGGCATTCCTGAGGCGCAGCAGAGCAACAGCGAGGTCCACACCCCGGCCAAGGTGTCGCTGAGCGAGTACCGGGCCAAGAACGCCGACGTGCTGGCCGCCCAGAAGAGGAAGCTGGAGAACATGGAGGCCAGCGTGAAGAGGGACTACGCCAACGCCGCCCAGGCTCTCATCGGGCAGCAGCAGAGGAAGCAGCAGCATCACCAGCAACCGGCCGCCACCTACTCCGATATCTCCAGCCCGTCGCCCATCATCCTGAAGATCCCGCTGGAGAAGGAGAAACACGACAGGAGCGCTCTGAAGATGCGGTTCCCTGTCGCCGGGGGAGGGGGCGGTAGCGGGCACGGCGCCCGGGGCCAGGACCCCGACATCAAGGTCCGCATCAGAGTGCCTGAAAAGCAGAGGGGGGGCGCAGGGGAGGAGGGCAAGAGCCGGGACAAGCACAGAGAGCGCTCAAACCATCACCACCACCACCACCACCACCACTCCTCCAGCAGCTCCTCGCTCTCCTCCTCCTCACACAAACACTCCTCAGGCTCCGCAGCCGCCACAGGAAGTAGCAAAAAAGTCTCCGCCGACTTCTCCAGAACCGGTTCTTCCTCCTCGTCCACCTCACGCAAGAGGGCGCACCCGCAGGACCCGGCTGCCCCCGGCCCCCACCCCCCCTCCAAGCTGGGCAAGTCCTCCAGAAACCCGTACCAGCTCACGTCGCTGTCCTCGGGCCAGACCCTGGGCCACGCCTCAGACCTCCTGCCCCCCCAGGGTGTCCCACACCACCAGGGGGGCTACACGCACAGCAAGGGCGACAAACTGGACACTAATGGTCACGGAGGGGGGGGCAGCTCCCAGTCCAATGAGTACCAGGACACCTTTGAAATGCTGAACTCGCTCCTGAGCGCTCAGGGTGTCCAGCCGGCGCAGCCGTCCGTCTTTGACTACAGAACCCAGTACGGGGAGTACCGGTACAGCGGGGGGGCCCGAGCCGGCAACCCCAGACCCCCGCCCCTGCCTTCAGAACCGCCCCCACCTTTGCCGCCACTACCAAAATGATTTCCTGACTTTACAGCGTGGTTGACGGCAGAATGTACAGGTCTGGTTTTTATATTTAAGAGGGTGGCTGCCCCCGCCCCTACCATCCGGCCAGCCCCCCCCCCGCGGGTCCATTTTTTTCCTAATGTTTTTACAGTCTGTTATTTATTGAGAGCTTTTTTACTCTTTGCGTGCAGGAGGGTGGTTTTGAGAGTGCATGTCTCCAGAGCACCGATCAGTGTTTTTCTTCTCCAGCAGCCATAAACCTGAAGAACATGAAGCCTCTGCCCTCTGACACCTGTACAGTGAATCGGTGAACACCTGAAATATCTTTGTTTTGGCATTTTAAAACAAAAAAATGGGGGGAAAAAAACACAGATGTATTATTGGAAACTTGTTTTAGTGCTGCAGTCATTGTTTTAAATGGTTGTAAATGATCCTGGTTACACTAAAGAAGACGCCGAACATGTGACGAGGTTCAGGAGTCCACAACATCCAGTCAAAGCAGGCATCTGTCTCTGGTGGTGGTCGTTGATACTGTGACTGCCCCCTCCCCACCACACCCCCACACCCCATCGTTCTACCTGCAGGGCAGATCTGGACTCTGCTGTGGAAAACCCTCAGTCTGGGAATGCTCACTGCTAAATTGTAGGAAAAATGTTTTCCCTCGTCTTTCAGCCAAAACTGAGCGACAAACATGAAACTCAGAATTTTTATTCTATTTAATAGTTTTGTTTTTATAAGTTTGGAAAATAAAAAGTCTTATGATTTGAAATTTGCACATTTGCGGAGTTTAGACTGGAGGGTTTGGAATTCTGTGGAAATGCATTTAAAGGACTTCAACAGGGACACATTTTGTTACATTTGGCACTAATGATGTGTGAAATAAGCTATCTGCTTTAGATGCAGGAACACAGCAGACTGTAGAACACGCTCTCCTCCCAGGCTGCAGAGCTTTGAAAACATGAACTGTCCATTATTAAAGAGTCTGAACGCCACACGAGAGACAGGTGGAAACATTCACAAACACACATACACACACGCCAACAATGCAACGTTTGTTCATGTCGTTTCCGTGTCACTCAGGTCTGGAAATGAAATGTGTTTTCATCTGGAAATTCTATGTCTACACTGTTCTTTTGATATGTGACTTGTTTATTCTACGTCAAAGTCAATAAATATTTTAAGAAAATGGCATCTGCGGATGTGATTAATCACTCAGGGTGCTTTTTTGCGCATCAGAGCAGAAGCATCTGATTTTGTTTGTTACCTCTCCTTTTCACCTGTCTTTGCACAACAGCAGGCGTTTCACTGGCCACTGCGTCAAAAATGCCACTGGCGTGTTTTTATTTGACGGTACTACAGGCGACCGACAGGGGGCGGCCGCGAACCGGTTGGTCGACGCGACAGCAGAAGAAGCCGCGGTCGCGCTAGCAGCACAGGCAGCGGCCGCTCGGTACCAGCGGTGATCCGGAAGACGAGCAGGTGATCAGCCTAAAGCAAAGCCGCCTTCATCGCCTGGATTCGAAGCAACTTGACGACGGAGAGGAAGAGTTGTCGCGGTACCCGCAGGTTCGTAAGACCGCTTCCTTTGGCCGTAAACCCGAGCGTTAGCTTGTTCGCGTCAGCGCGCGTTAGCATGAGCTAACGCAAGATGGCGCATGGGTTAGAACGGATGACGCAGTAAAGAGGCGGGCAGACGCTCCAAACAGCGTCCGATTCTTCCAGGAGAAACAAAGGTTGTTGTTGTTAATAAACGCACACTTGTCTGAACAGTCACACTTTATTGAGCACAACTGCAGACGACGTGTTCGATGTTGACGGTCGCTAACAAGGCGTGTTTGAGCAACGCGACGCCCGAACGCCCGTCCGGGTTTTCTACCTGAACACGAAGGTGTGTCGGTGCTTCTCATGGATCTGCGCCCTCCCGCTTTAGGTCCAAGGGTACCGAAGAAATGCTGAAAATGCAGCTGCGTCACAGAACTTGGTTACACGCAAAACGACGTATTTCGACCCCCTAATTGAACACGTGACTAGAACCTTTGCTCTCCCTGGGCTTTATTCTGTGTCCTTTCCTCTGGTTCTGATTCTTGCAGCTCCACTTCTCCGACGGACGATGAACCGGATCAGAATCCACGTGTTGCCCTCCAGTCGGACTCGCGTTGCCCAGACGCTTCGCCCCGAGGAGCCCCAGACGTGTGCGTTTGCCCAGAGACCCTGCTCTCTGCCCCGGCTGGACGGCCTGGAGTTCTGCATCAAACACATCCTGGAGGACAAAACCGCCCCGTTCAAGCAGTGCAATTACGTCTCCACCAAGAACGGCAAACGCTGCCCTAATGCCTCCCCCAAGGGCGACAGGAAAGACGGGTGGGTTTAAGATGCGCCCTGAGACGAGGTGTACGGTGGGCAAGATGCTGATGTGTGATTTCTGCTCTCCAGAGTCACATTCTGCGCAGAGCACGCTCGCAGGAATGCCATGGCGCTGCGTGCACAGATGAGGAAGCAGCTGTGCAGCCCCTCCCCCGAGACGCTTCTGTCTCAGCTCAGCGGGTACAGCCGTCCCGAGGCCCTCGCCCTGGACGGAGGCCATTCCGAGTCCACCCGCGCCCTCGGTGAGCGCCGCAGGTAAAGACGTCGATCCGAAATATTCCGGGTCTTAACCTGGTGTTTGTGTGGAGCAGAGGAGGACAGTCTGAGCGAGGAGGAGCAGGGCCCCCTCCTGCTGGACCAGACGTGGCGGGGAGACCCGGAGAGTGAGGCAGACAGCATCGACAGCGACCATGAGGACCCCTTAAAGTAGGCTGGACCTCCCGTCTGTCTCCGTGCTGCTGTGTTCTGGTTCTCTGGGACCAGAGTGGACCAGCATGGGAAGATGATCAAACTAGGCTGTTGCTAGGGCCTGTCTGTTCTCTGGGGGGGCATTCTGGGCCTCTGCAGGTCCTGCTGGCCGTCTATATACGTCTGAATGCAGGTGTGTGTCTGAGCTGGTTGTCACGGTGACCTGTCCCTCTCCCAAGACACGCAGGTGTCTACACAGCAGAGGAGGTGGCGCTGATCACCAGAGAGAAGCTGATCCGGCTGCAGTCGCTCTACATCGACCAGTTCAAGCGGCTGCAGCACCTGCTGAAGGAGAAGAAGAGGAGGTACCTGCACAGCAGGAAGGTGGAGCATGAGTCTCTGGGTAAGGACGTGGACCTCCGGGCTCGCCTGTTCCGCCACGGTCCTCGCCATCGCAACTTTTTGTCTCCACACCAGGGAGCAGCCTGCTCACGGGACCAGAAGGTCTGTCCATGAAGGAGAGGGAGAACCTGAAGAAGCTCAAAGCCCTGCGGCGGTACCGGCGCCGCTACGGCGCGGAGGCGCTGCTGCACCGGCAGCTGAGGAGCAGGAGGCAGGCGGTGACGGAAGGCGCCACGCAGGTGCGACGACATCAGGTTACCTCACAGACCGCAGCTGGTTCTGACGCTAGACGTTTAGCTCGTTGACTCGGGTCAACACCGCCTCCTCCTTCTGTCGCAGCCCCACTCCAGAACGGCGTCCGAGAAGTGCAGCTCTCTGGTGGAGGGGGGCCGCTGCACCAACCCCTGCCTGCCGCTGGCTCGCCACTGCCTCTCACGTATCCTCTGACCCGGGTCGGTCTTTGTGTCCCAGCGTCCTCCCCGGGACGCCTCCCTTGGCCCCGATCAAGACCAGCTGCTTTTGGTAGCTGCTGGTTTCAAAGGGAGCCCACAGCAGCTCCTCCCTGTGGTCTGTGGACTTGCCCCCCGTCGTCCCGGGGCTGGTCTATTCAGTTGGAAGGAACAAGGTTGACCTGTTTTAACCCCAGCAGTTGGACCGCGTCCAACCTGAGCTGGGAACTGTTCTGATGGTGTCCAGTTGGGTGCGGTTGTCTTTAACCTCCAGATCTCAGACATCTACCAGGACGGGAGCCAGGTGCTCTTCAAAGCCTGTCCGGGCACGCAGGGCGTGCCGTGCAAGCGCACCGTGCACATGGGCCAGTCGGAAGACCCCCGCTGCCCCATCCACCTCATCCTGCCACCCCCGATGTTCCAGCCGGAGATGGAGGCGCCCCTCCCGGAGACGCTGGGGGCCACCAGCAGAGACATGTACCTGAGTGCTGCAGAGCTGCAGCCCACGGAGAACCTGCCCCTGGAGTTCAGTGATGTACGTACACCCCCACACCCCCAGTGGCGGATCCTCACGCCGCCTCCCCGCTTTGCTCCGACGGGTCTGATCTTCCGTGTTTGGGTTTTATTGTTTTAGATCTCAGTTCTGGTTCTGGTTTACCGTCTTTAGGCGAGACAGCCGAGGGCCACGCGTTAGAATCAGCCGCCACGTCCAGTGTCAGGGCCTTAACCCGGACTTCCTGTTAGCAGGAAGCTAACAAAGCTAACGTTTCCTCCTCATCTGACGTTCCAAACATAAAGACAGGAAGTGGCTTCTTCGTCTAAACTGCAGCCACTTCCTGAGCTCCTCGATTAGACACCTGTGAGGAACAGTCGGATCGGGTCAGGACCGAGCTCTCATGACACCTCTGTGCTCCAGGACCTGGATGTGGAGGGGGACGGCATGCAGGGCCCCCCGTCCCCTCTGCAGTTTGACACGGCCCTGGCGCTGGAGGACCAGACCATCAGAGCCATCGCCGAGGCCCCCATGGACATACTGACGGCAGAACACCCCGACCACCTGGACCTGGACTCCTCGGGACAGGATGCGTCCGAGAGAGACGTGGAGCCCATCACAGAGGACCAGGTTAAAGCTCGCTTGGGTCAGGGTAGCTTAGCGATGGTGGCGTCCAGTCTTCATTAGCATTAAGCTAACTGGGATCAGTAGATTAGTTCTTTTAAAAACTGGAGATTACGATAAACCCCGCAGCAACTCACCTGTGTCAGCAGGTAAATCCTCTCTCTGTGGCTCACAGGTGGAGTCGCGGGTGGGTGGAGGTGAGGAGGAGGCCGCCGGAGCGGGACAGAGCCCAGGAGCCGCCCTTGGATCCAGATGAGCGTCCAGCTGCGGGACCTTCCTGCTCCTTATTTATTTCCTCTGACCTTATGTTTCCTTCCACAATAAAGTCTTTTGTTGGACCCGTGTTGGTATTTGTGAGCTGTGCGAAAGGCACCAGTGAAACCAGTTTGGGACGGGCTTAGTGGAGCAAACTGGGGCGGTAATGAGATTTCATACAATGACATCACTTTTCCTGAACCCGAACAGCACCGAGGCTGCTGGCAGGAGGCGGCGGCACAATGAGCCCCGCACGCACCCGCTAACGGCCGCTTTTCCGCCCAGAACCACCGCGATGCGCGTCTCCTGAGGTGAGTGGACCAACGGTACGACCGTCGAGGGCTTCTGGCTCGCCCGGACCTTCGGCGGAGCGCGGTCCGGTTCTGGCGCCGCTCACTGACCGAGCGTCGCCGGCGCGGTGAAGCTAACGGTGGCTAACTGGTTGCTGGACGGCGTCGGCCGTGTTTTTATCACCCCCTGGCAGCCGAACACCGCCGGCCCGGCCGGATGGGTTCTGCCGTCGGTGCCGGTTTCTGGGTTTTGAGGAGCAGAGCCACCGTTAAAATGAGGCTTTTCTCTGTTTGCGTCGCATCGGTGGCGGGGAGCTAGCACGGAGGCAGCGGCGGCGCAGTGGGCGCCTGTTTGCGGGTGTAAACCTGAGCCGAGACGCGCATTAATAACGGTGCTTTTCCAACACGCGCAGCATTAAATGGCTGCTCCATTTCAGCATCCTCACGGACATTAGAAGCCTTACGGACGGCTCATCCCGTCTGCAGAACCAACCAGCTCCACTAGAACTAGGAGAGGAGCGGGCTAAATGATCCCTTTAAACAGATGGAGCTGGCGGAGAGGTTCCTCAGCCCCATCCAGGTTCCACAAGTCTCGATGTTCTCGGGTTGGTGCTCCATCACTGTTGAGAGGAAGCAGAACTTTAAACTGCTCCATGTGTTGGAGAGATTGGATTCTGATCCCCGGGCCGGCAAAGGTCTCCCTTTTACTCAGGTTGGACAACAATAATGTTCTCCAGAAGGGTTCTTCCGGAGCTGCTGCCTGCTTGGGCTGTGGTTTTGTTGTGTTCATGGTTGCTAAGGGAGAGGTTCCCCTCCAGATGGATGATGGGTGGATGGATGATGGGAACATATCGACCTTCATTGTCTGTTGTCAACGGAAACCATAAATCCTGCTGTGTTAAGGCTTGCAGAACAAAACAATGGACCAAAGCTTGCTGGGAGCATCTCCAGCTTCCACCTCTGGTCTGCTCAGGTCCTGTTTCTGTGCTGTTCCTCACTAATCTAGTAGGTTTTAGGAGACCTTCCCTCCTCCAGTTATCTGTAGGTGGTCCTGGCCTGCTCTGTGGTGTTCCTCCTGGCTCTCACCTGGTTCCTATGCTGTTTGTTGTGTGTTTGAGTCTCAGTTTATTTAAAACTGCTGCTGTCTCTCAGATAAACAGTGTTGACAGAGGAGAACCTGGTCCCAGCAGCAGAACCTCATGCATTGTTGATGGTTTGGATGTGACAACAGTCATCTGACCCGAGGCTTGGTGGTCTCCAGGGTGAGGACCCCACCAGACATGGTGAGACCTCACGCTGGTGAGACAGGCTGGATGATTCCTGTTTTGGTCTGTCGGAACCTTGTTGAGAAATATCCCATCCTGGACCAGGAGGACAGTCAATGGACCGAGCCGGGCCGGGAGCTGGTCTCAGTGCTCAAGGCTGGTCCTTCACAAACGCGGCTGCGTGACATCATGAAAGCAGCCGGAGAACCGGCGGTATCTCGCTGCGCCGCCCGCCTCTAATCGCTCCCAGATGTTCTGCTGCACACAGACGCCACCCTGGGCTCCGACCGGGCTGCTCACAGGAAGCTCCGCTGCACCGACTGGTTCACTGAACTGCTCCGACTTGTCAGAGCTCTAATTGGCCGCTGCAGTTGGGAATAAGAGAGCTGGAATTAGAACTTTAATGCTCCATTTGAGACGAGCACTTAGCGCAGCACCAACTCGCTAACAGCCGCAACAGGAAGTGAAAGAGACAGAGTTTCTGTGGCTCAGGAGAACCAGGAACTGGAGTTTGTGAGCTCTCAGTCTGACCAATAGATGTAAAGGTTGTCGGATCAGAAGCTTCACCAGGGTCTTTGGGCTGCTGTTGAACATCTTCATAGGCTTCCTCACAACCATTATCCTGCTGACTGGTGCTCTGTCCCAGCATAACCAGTCATTAACCCTCTCTGTCCCAGTATAACCAGTCACTTACCCTCTCTGTCCCAGTATAACCAGTCATTTACCCTCTCTGTCCCAGTATAACCAGTCATTTATCCTCTCTGTCCAGTATAACCAGTCATTTATCCTCTCTGTCCCAGTATAACCAGTCAGTTACCCTCTCTGTCCCAGTATAACCAGTCATTTATCCTCTCTATCCCCGTATAACCAGTCATTTACCCTCTCTGTTCCAGTATAACCAGTCAGTTACCCTCTCTGTCCCAGTATAACCAGTCATTGACCCTCTCTCTCCCAGTATAACCAGTCTTTTACCCTCTCTGTCCCAGTATAACCAGTCATTTACCCTCTCTGTCCCAGTATAACCAGTCTTTTACCCTCTCTGTCCCAGTATAACCAGTCAGTTACCCTCTCTGTCCCAGTATAACCAGTCATTTATCCTTTCTGTTCCAGTATAACCAGTCATCTACCCTCTCTGTCCCAGTATAACCAGTCATCTACCCTCTCTGTCCCAGTATAACCAGTCATTTACCCTCTCTGTCCCAGTATAACCAGTCATTTATCCTCTCTGTCCCAGTATAACCAGTCATTGACCCTCTCTGTCCCAGTATAACCAGTCTTTTACCCTCTCTGTCCCAGTATAACCAGTCACTTACCCTCTCTGTCCCAGTATAACCAGTCATTTACCCTCTCTGTCCCAGTATAACCAGTCATTTATCCTCTCTGTTCCAGTATAACCAGTCATTTATCCTCTCTGTCCCAGTATAACCAGTCAGTTACCCTCTCTGTCCCAGTATAACCAGTCATTTATCCTCTCTATCCCCGTATAACCAGTCATTTACCCTCTCTGTTCCAGTATAACCAGTCAGTTACCTCTCTGTCCCAGTATAACCAGTCATTGACCCTCTCTCTCCCAGTATAACCAGTCTTTTACCCTCTCTGTCCCAGTATAACCAGTCATTTACCCTCTCTGTCCCAGTATAACCAGTCTTTTACCCTCTCTGTCCCAGTATAACCAGTCAGTTACCCTCTCTGTCCCAGTATAACCAGTCATTTATCCTTTCTGTTCCAGTATAACCAGTCATCTACCCTCTCTGTCCCAGTATAACCAGTCATCTACCCTCTCTGTCCCAGTATAACCAGTTTTTACCCTCTCTGTCACAGTATAACCAGTCATTTATCCTCTCTGTCCCAGTATAACCAGTCATTGACCCTCTCTGTCCCAGTATAACCAGTCTTTTACCCTCTCTGTCCCAGTATAACCAGTCATTTACCCTCTCTGTCCCAGTATAACCAGTCACTTACCCTCTCTGTTCCAGTATAACCAGTCATTTACCCTCTCTGTCCCAGTATAACCAGTCATTTACCTCTCTGTTCCAGTATAACCAGTCATTTATCCTCTCTGTCCCAGTATAACCAGTCATTTACCCTCTCTGTCCCAGTATAACCAGTCATTTATCCTCTCTGTTCCAGTATAACCAGTCAGTTACCCTCTCTGTCCCAGTATAACCAGTCATTTAACCCCTCTGTCCCAGTATAACCAGTCATTTATCCTCTCTGTCCCATTATAACCAGTCATTTACCCTCTCTGTCCCAGTATAACCAGTCAGTTACCCTCTCTGTCCCATTATAACCAGTCATTGACCCTCTCTGTCACAGTATAACCAGTCTTTTACCCTCTCTGTCCCAGTATAACCAGTCATTGACCCTCTCTGTCCCAGTATAACCAGTCATTGACCCTCTCTCTCCCAGTATAACCAGTCTTTTACCCTCTCTGTCCCAGTATAACCAGTCATTTACCCTCTCTGTCCCAGTATAACCAGTCTTTTACCCTCTCTGTCCCATTATAACCAGTCATTTACCCTCTCTGTCCCAGTATAACCAGTTTACCAGTCATTTATCCTTTCTGTTCCAGTATAACCAGTCATCTACCCTCTCTGTCCCAGTATAACCAGTCATCTACCCTCTCTGTCCCAGTATAACCAGTCATTTACCCTCTCTGTCACAGTATAACCAGTCATTTATCCTCTGTCCCAGTATAACCAGTCATTGACCTCTCTGTCCCAGTATAACCAGTCTTTTACCCTCTCTGTCCCATTATAACCAGTCATTGACCCTCTCTGTCCCAGTATAACCAGTCTTTTACCCTCTCTGTCCCAGTATAACCAGTCTTTTACCCTCTCTGTCCCAGTATAACCAGTCATTTATCCTCTCTGTCCCAGTATAACCAGTCATTGACCCTCTCTCTCCCAGTATAACAAGTCTTTTACCCTCTCTGTCCCAGTATAACCAGTCATTGACCCTCTCTGTCCCAGTATAACCAGTCTTTTACCCTCTCTGTCCAAGTATAACCAGTCTTTTACCCTCTCTGTCCCAGTATAACCAGTCCTTTACCCTCTCTGTCCCAGTATAACCAGCTCCACCTACACCAACAGTGTTGTTGAGACTCCATATTGAAGTCATCAGTCAGGCTCCTCTTAGGAACAGGAAGTGCTTGAGTGTTTGAGGTTCCCTGGCAGATGTGTCAAGGGTCAGAGGTCAGGGGTCAGAGGTTCTGCTTCTCATCCAGGTTCTGTGTGACTGGAGGAACTCTTGAATCATGGAGACAGAATGCTGAGTCAGGTCTGGACCATCACAGTTGCCTTTGATCCAACACTGATCAATAATGTCGTCAGGTCTCCCGGTTCCGGTCTGCTCATTGGTCTTGGATCAACTGCTTTTTCCTTGTTCTGGGTCACGACAATGGTCCCTGATCTCAACCAAGGTTCTGTTCTCCAGTGGGCTCCTGGCTCTGGCTGACACGCTCGGGAGGTCTGATGGGCCAGGAGGTGGTTGTGAGTCAGGATCAGGTTCTAAATATGACACAATGCAGCAGCAGACTGGAGACCCCCACCCCCCCCACCAGAGGAGCAAATATGGGCCGGGTGGTTCTCATTAGCGGAACATACTCTGAATATTTTCACATCTGAGGCTCTGATGGTTTAGATGGGGCTGAGTCCCGTTTAAAACTGAGAACAAGCTGGATCTGGATCGGAACCAGGTCCAGCTGGAGCCAGGCCCAGTGGGGGGGCCTGAGAGTCACCGCTGTAGCAGCGTGGAGCGGCTCATTAAACCGTCTGGGCCTGAGTGGGGGTTTGTTCCCCAGCCGCTGATTTACAGCCCTCATTCAGAGGTTCCCTGGAGGTTCCTCACAGAACACCGGACCATCTGCTGGAGGACCACCGCAGGCTGGTGCTGTTCTGCTGATCCAGACGTGTCCGTCAGTGACACTTCCTGGTCCGCGCTGTGGAATTCAGGTCATGTGATCAGCAGGTCTTCTAACGTCTCTCCAGCCACGTGAGCCGGTGCTGCTCGGTGCTCAGGGAAGGTTGTTGGGGAAGGGCAGGTCCAGGTCCAGGTCCAGGTCCGGTCCGATCCTCTTGCACGCTCCTGTCCTTCATCTGGCCTCTCCTCCTCTTCCTCCCACCCCCATGTGACGGAGACACACAGGAGACCTGTCTGAGACCGTGTCCCGGCTCGTCAGTGCCGGACCGGGTCAAACACGTGTTTGTCTTTATTGAATCAGCCGTGTTTTCTTGCTCCCGCCGTTGTTGCCGTGGCAGCCGCTGGTGTTGTCATCCACTAGTGTGTCTGGTATGTCTGGTGCTGATGTGGCTTCATTAGCGAGGACCAGCGTGAGTCACCGCAGTTGAAAATCTGCACAACCAACAACCGGGTGAAGACACCCAACTTATTTTCCCTAAAAGTGTCCAAGTTCTTGTGGTTCCCCCCACACTCCAACATGCGTCGCCTGTCCTGAACGGGTAACTTTGCCCGCAGTGTCACTCTGATGCTGACAGATGCTGGAGCAGCAAGGCATCATGGGGAAAGTGACAGCTCAGCGATCGGGACAATAGCTGAGAGTGTTTTCATGCTCAATAAACCCCAAATAAAAGCCCAAAACGGCTGCTCGCGCCCCCTGGTGGCCGCGCGGTGCTCTGCATGTCCCTATGAACGAGCCAAGCTGATCTGGGAGCAGCCGCAGCTGAGAAAGGAACAGTGTGTTGAGACTGTGGAGGGCCGATCAGGTGGAGGTGACTGTCCTCCCTCAGGACAGCTCGTCCTTTGTCCTCTGTGTTGAGTATCCTCTCTGCTCCTTTGTCCTCCATGCTGCAGCCCCCCCCCCTTCCCCATCCCGTTGCTGGTTTTTATGGCTGGCGCCGGCAGCTGCAGGGTTAACGCTGAGCAGCAGCAGCAGTAGGAGGAGCAGGAGGTGGGGGCTGGTCCACAGCTGTTGTAGTAGGCAGGCTGTAGCCACACTCGTCCCTGGAACAATGGGAGACACGGCGTCTTCAGCAGATCGCTCGGTGACGCAGTGCAAACGCAGCCCGCTGTAGCTGCGCAGGAAACCGGCTTCCTTCAGGGGCTGCGGTGCTGGACGGGAATGTGAGGCCACGTCCTGCGCCGGGCATGCTGGGAGGAGAGCTGGAGGTGCTGACGGGGTGACTGAAAGGAGGTGAGCGGCGTCCAGAGGGACGTGGGGGGGGGGGCAGTGTTGACATGAGTGGACCCTCAGTGATTGTTCAGGTTAGCATTAGCATCTGATGAGTGACTTCTGGCTGCAGCTGTGTGTGTGTGTGTGTGTATGTGTTAACATCCCACCTTTCAACCCTTTTTTGGGTAGAGAGCCCTCCCCTCCTCCATCCCCTCCCCCTCCACGTTTTACTGGGGTCTGATTGGTCCTCCTGGGGCCTGGTTTCTCTGTTTCTGGTTCAGGTTTTTGTGTTGACACCCATGTAGATCCCAGCGGTCACGTGACGATGCTCATGTGTGGGGTGATTGATTAGTTAAAAGGCTCGGTGGGTCAGTAGTTGTGTGAAAACCTGTCCCGGTCCGGGGGACCGGAGGGTGTTCTGTGATGGAGACCATGAGGGGAAATGATTGAAGTCCAGAGTTCTGCAGGACTCCAGTTTCTGAACGGTTTCCTGATGGAGCAGAACTCCAGACAGCAACTCCAGCGTCGGCAGAACCATCGCCGCCGTGATCTGTCCCGGTTCCTGCTTTAAGCCCCGCTGAGGGGATCACGGCGCCAGGACCAGGTGCTCATGCTGCAGGAGCCGGCGGTCCAGATTGAGCAGACAGATGCTCCTGGGCTCTAATCCCATTTCGGATTGAGGAGACGCGCTGCAGACGCCTCGTCCCACTTTATCTGACAGGGAATCCCACACTTCAGAGCTGCTGCTGAATTATTCATCTTCTCTGCTCTCAGTGGGGGGGGGGAGGGGTTCTCATGGTGTTGGCATGGCGGTCTGTTCCTGCTCCTCACCAAATACCCCTGTCGCCACCACCTCCACGGTGATGAGGCCAGGTGCATTGTGGGTGTTTGGGGGTCTAACGAGCGCTGAAAGCTGGTGAGCTGTGCCCCCCCCCCACCGATCCACAGTCACGTCCTCCTTCAGGTGTGCCCCCCCAACAAAGAGGACTTCCAGATCCGCTTCTGTGATGCTGGTGATAAAACACCTACAGCTCCTTCAGACTGTCTTTTGTCCTGGTCCCATAATGCACTACTCTGTGGGGATGACATCACAGTGACATCATCTCTGTGTGTGTGTGTGTGTGTGTGTGTGTGTGTGTGTGTGTGTGTGTGAGTGGGGGGGTGGGGGGTGGGGGGTGGGGGGGGGGGTGGGGGGGTTGGAACAGGAAGTAGACCTGAGGAAGGTGAAGGCAGCTGTGGTTGTTGCTGGTTATTTTTAGCCTACTTCCTCTTCTTCTTCTTCTGCTGCTGCTGTGCTTTGATGACATCTCTGTGTGTCCATCGCCTTCTGTCCTCCTGCTCTTTGATGGGCGGCATTGATCCCCCTCCCATTAGATCCAGTGGATCCACGAGCAGCGCTGTCAGTCAGAGCTGGCGTTCTTCCTGGAAACGGGCAGATCCCGTTTCACTCTCGGCCACTTTCTCTTCTCAGTATTGAACGTTTCCCAGAACGTGGCTGAGCTGTGATCAACGGTCTTTGATGACCCCCCCCCCCATGGCTTTCTTCTCTCTGACAGCTTACTGCTTTGATCTTTCATCATCTTCACCGTGGCAGGCCGAGGTCGAATATTGACGTTTTAAGTCATGACTCAGCAGACGTGAGCGTGTGTTTGTTGGCCAGCTCCTGATTGGACCAGAACCAGTAACATTGAGGACATTGAGGACATATTGACAGCTGATGGTTGATGGTTTTAAAGTTCCTAAAAATATCCTTAAGGAACGTCAGAGTTTTTATGGAAATCTGCTCCAGAATCATGGGATTTCACTGCGGTTCTAGATGAGAACAATGTCTGACGAGACGGAACAGCGCGTGTGCGACGAAGACTTCGGCTCGGAGGAGGAAGCAGACGCGGAGTCCTACCTGGAGGACAACAGCAGCGACCTG
Source organism: Takifugu flavidus (assembly GCF_003711565.1). NCBI lineage: Eukaryota > Metazoa > Chordata > Actinopteri > Tetraodontiformes > Tetraodontidae > Takifugu > Takifugu flavidus. The sequence continues at coordinate 1,031,154 of NC_079527.1, read as the reverse complement.
ATGGACCGACTGAGGGAGCTGGAGGTCAGCACACACACTTATGCACCATCCATGTGGTTAGAGATGAAACAGGAAGTGGGATGACAGGGTTTCCTGCCATTTCAGGCAGAAAACTCTGCTCTACTGTTGGCCAACGAGAGTCAGAGAGAAGCTTACGAGAGATGTTTGGATGAGGTGAGTTGCTCTCCTGAAGAAGAGGGTTTGGTTCTGTGGTCTGGTGTCACATGTCCGCTCCTCTCCCCTCAGGTCGCCAATCATGTGGTCCAGGCTTTGCTCAACCAAAAGGTGAGTCTTCACTTCTGCTGGTTAGCATGTCTGAGCTAGCTGTAGCTAACCGGGGATGTGCCTGCTTTGATTGTGATGTGATTGGCCAGGACCTGAGGGAGGAGTGCATCAAGCTGAAGATGTTGGTGTTTGACCTGGAGAGGCAGAACCGGGCCCTCTGTGAGCTGTTCCAGCAGAAGCTGCCCAACCAGCCCGCTGCTCACTTGCAGGTAGCTTCATCTGAGCTTAAAGCTGGAGGATCTTCAGCGGAGGGGTTTGTACTGTCCCGCCTGCCCCGTGACATTGCTGTTCTCCCGGTTCTCCAGGTGCAGACGGGACCGCTCCCAGAGTTCAACGCACAGCTGCACAATGACTCTGCTAAGCTGGTAGAACCTGCACAGACTGAAGCACAAACCAAGGTGGTATCCACTTCCTGCCGCAGGCTCTGCAGGTCTGACCTAGTCCATGTGCTGATGGAGATCTCTGTCTGCCCTCAGGGGAACGGTTTCCGCACACAGCACTCCTCCCCGGGCCCCCGTGGACCCGCGGCATCCATGGAGGCCCTCTCTCCGTTCTTCAAGAAGAAGGCGCACATCCTAGAGGTCCTTCGAAAGATGGAGGAGACGGACCCCCTGAAGTTCCACCCGTCCACAACCAGCTTGTCCTTCTGCGACTACAGCCAAGTGCTGATGTCCACCGAGGCCGTGTTGGCCACCGCGGATCCGCTCCAGCTCCAGTGCAAAGCCCACCATGCGCACTGCCACTGTTCCTGCTCCGATAGCGACGCCCGCCAGCACGTGAACGGTGAAGGTGCGGTACAGTGCGAGGGAGGGAACAGCTGCTGTCTGCACTGCAAAAGGAGCACAGAGGGTCCCACCAAGCCCTGCAACCACGCCCGGAGTCCCTCCAAAGCCAAGACGGCGGCCCATGTGGGTCCTACAGCTGCGACAGTCAGGACCGCGGAGTCAAAAGCGTGCAGCAAGAGCGAGGCCGCCCAGCCACCGGCGGGCGCCAGTATCCGCTCTTCAGCCACAGAAGGAGCCAGTCAGAGCCTGGAGGGGGTGCAGCTGGAGCAGGAGGACTCTGAGGCTGCTGCTGAGGAGCTCACTGGTTTCTACCCGACCTCCCACGTTTCCCACTGTGACATGGAGGCGGCTGATGTCATTCATAACGGTTTATCCGGCGACCCCTCAGCCATCGCTGACCCGGGCGTCGTGGATCAGGAAGCTTCCTCCGTGAGAGCCGGCGCTTCTGTCAGCCCGAGCTCGTCCTGCCTGAGTGACGTGAAGGCCGCCGCCATCAACTCCCCGTCCAAGCTGCTCAAGTTTTTGAAGATCCCTTCAATAGGCGACAAGTCCCCAGCTTCGACTCCTGCTGTCCGTCTGAGCCCCCAACTCACGCGCAGCTCCAGAATCCCCTGTCGCACAAACAACTACGAGGTGTACCACTCCCCTGTCCCCACACGCAGAGCTACCACCACCGAGAGGTGCAGGCAGCCTCCCCCGCCGCCCGCCAGGTCCGAGTCCTACCCCGCCACACACTCGGCCCCAACCTCCCCTCCACAGCCAGGAGACGTCTGCTCATCGCCCGCCAACGACACAAACGACAGCAGTCTTTCTGCTTCAAAAGGTATTGTTAGTTCTAAGGTGGCCACTTCCTCCTCGTCACCCAAAGTGTCCCCGAGGGTCCCTCATTATGAAAACGTCTGTATTATGTCTACCAGCTCCAGAGAAGAGGAACTGAGCCAGAGCTTGGAAAAAAGAACCACACTTCCAGCCCAGTCAAAGGCCAATGTTGGGGAGAGGAAACTGGTGAAGTCCCTGCCAGAGAACGTCCTCAACCCCCCTCCTCAACAAAAGCAGTCCTCCTCATCGTCTTCAGAATCCAGCTCAGATGAGGAGGAGGAGGAGGAGGAGGAGGAGGATTCAGACAGTCCCGTGTGGGTGAACCAACACAGTCCTCCCAACGCTGCCCTCAGCAACTCTCAGTCCAGAGTGAGCTACTTGCAGCCCGAAGATAAGCAAGATCACGGACCTGAACCCGCCCAGCTGGCGCCTTCAGCGAGAAAGCCGGACTCCTCTTCCATCCCTAAGCGGCCTGCTGCTGCTGGAGTCCGGAGCCAGGTGGATTCCAGTCACCACGCCTTCAAAGATCGGCTAGCTGCGCTGGGAAAGCTGAGAAGTTCTGAGGAGCTACCGGTTGGTCTCAGACCAGTTGACCCGCTAAATGAGGGTTCCGCAACAGAGAAGCCCCCAGAGCTCCATAAGGAGGAACAGAGACATTTGAAATACAGTGACGCTTTGGACAGTAAACCCAAAGGAAGCGGTCTGAGGTATCCGGGGGCTTCGCAGCCCTACGAACAGGCTGGGAAATTTCAGGCACCTGGGCCGCCTGCAGTCAAACAAGAGCTGTGTGTGAAGGCCGAAGGCTCCAAGAGCAAGTTTGGGCTGCCGTCCCCGAGTGCAGATGCTCCACAGGTACTGCGCAGCAACATCAAGTGTCCCGGCTCCCTGAATCTGGCCTACAACCTGAAACCAGGTGTTGGTCCTCACAATACCAACAGCCCAAACAAAATCCCCCCCAAATCCCCATCCAAACCCTGCCAGGGTCCCTCCGTGCACAGAGGGGCGAAGCCCTCAGAGGCCCCACGCTACTCCTCCAAATCGGAAGAGCGGGCAAAGATCGGCGGGAAAGGACGGAAGAACCCGTCGTATGGAGACAGCCTCCCGCCGCCGCCTCCAAGGCCTCCGTCTGAAGCCGAGAAGCCGCTGCAGCCGGTGCCCGGCCTGCAGTCGGCCATCGAGCAGAAGGTGATGAAAGGCATCGAAGAGAACGTGCTGAAGCTGCAGGAGCAGGACCGAGGGGGCCAGAGCGGCGAGGTCAAGCAGAAGACCTCCAATGGCATCGCCAGCTGGTTCGGCCTGAAGAAGAGCAAGCTGCCCGCGCTCAGCCGCAAAACGGAGGCGGCCAAAGGCAAGGACGACAAGAAGGAGTGGAAGATCAACATTCCCTCGGTGGGTCGGGACTCCGCCAAGATGGCCGGCAGGTGCAAGGAAGGGGTGGAGGGCCTGAACATCTCCACCCTGATGGAGAAGGCCGAAGGTCTGAGGAGGGCCCTGGAGGAGGAGCGGGCATATGTGGAGCGTTCCGGCAGGGGTCACTCCTGCGAGGTGGTGATGGACCAGGCTCAGGGACAGCTGGCGGTCATGTACAGAGGAGCTCGCTCAGACAACTTCATGCAGCAGCTGCTCAACAGGTGAGAACCTACAGGTGCTTCCTGGACTTTGAGCTGATCAGCACTCTGGTCTGGCTTCCATGGTGAGCTTGTCTTTGGTGCCTGCAGAGTGGACGGGAAGGACGTGGTCAGCGTTCCGCAGCGCCGCCTCTCCTTCGACTGCAAGACCTCCAAGCCCATGTTCAGCCTGCACAGTGACATCATCGGCCACGGCAGCGGCGGCGAGGACGTGGAGAAGGTGAGTCGGACACCGTCACATCTACGCCCCAACTGGCCGGTTTTATCCTGGCGGGAGCTACGTTTACCCAGATTCTCATCCTGCAGGGATCCGAGCGGATCAGCAAGATCACGTCGGATGAGAACCTGGCGGATTCCGTTCACGCCCAGCACTTCACAGGTGATCAACGACTCTGAGGGCTCCGGCAGCCGCCCCTCCCTGAAGGATGAGGAGCGCCGAGCTTCTACACAAACATCTGGCGTCATTAGCATGGCAACGAAAATAACGAGCTGTAGCTCTGATAGCAGATCAAAGTGGAATAAGGAGGCCACGCCTCCAGGGAGCTGCAGAGGCCATAAATGATTTAACGAGTCATGCGTTATTAATTAGATTCTTCTTTCTGTGTGAAATCTGTCATCGATTGGAGGAGACGGCGGCTCGGTGGGAGAAAAGCGTCCGCCGCCGTGACTCCGAGGAAAGGGCAGAAAGTGTTGACTCTCTGTGTCCAACTGTCCTCCTCAGGTTCTGGAGCCTCCACCTACACCCTGGATAGTGGGATCGGAACCTTCCCTTTACCAGACTGCAGCGGTGGAGCGGCGGGGCGGGGCCTGTCCAAGACCAGGGCCGACCACCGCTCGACAAGTTCCCCGGGTCGGGCCAGCCGCCGGGCACGCACGCTGGACCGAGAGCTGACCTCCCAGGACGAGAGCTACGTGTCCCACAAACAGCTGGGTCCCCCGCTCCAGTACGGGTCTGTGCTGGAAGGACGGACCTCGGCCGGCGTGCTCCACGAAGGTGACCCCAAAGTTCCGCAGCGCTGTCCCAGCTGGTGATGTGCAGCGATGACAATGTCTCCCATGTCTCCGCGTGTAGACAAAGACGCTCATGGGTCCAACGTGTTTACGCCTCGTTCCAAGACGTGGACGTTCCCCAATCTGAAGACCCCGGCGGGCCCTGCGGAGGTCTACCTGGCCGTGGAAGAGGAGGAGGAAGAGGAGGTGTCGTTCGGGTCGGCGTTCAGAGGGGTGAGCGTCCAAACACCCTCCTGTTACATAAACCCACATTGTGTCTTCATCATTAATGTAGCAGCTACAGATTAAAGATTCAGCTCCAGTCTCTAACCCACTTGGTTACATAAGGCAAGTCACATGACCACCACCCCCCCACCTCTATTCTTCCTCTCAGAGCCTGAAGGCAGGTGGTCCTTCCTCCAGCCGGGTGGTGGATCCAGGCAGCCTGCCCATCCCAGCTCAGGCTGGCGGGAGCCGCAGGGGGAAGACTCGTGGTCCCAGCGTTCCGGAAATGAGTCGGGAGGCGGGGCTTGAACTGCTCAGGGAGCGCCCGGAGGAAGCCCTCTCCCCAAGTCGACCTCAAGTTCTGGAGACCCCCGAGTCCCTCAGTGACTCGCTGTACGACAGCCTGTCGTCCTGTGGCAGCCAGGGCTGAGCGGACCACGCCTGATCTCTCCATCCTCTGCTGTGACTGGAAAGGTGGAACGAAAGACTTCTCAGGGTTTCCGATCCACGGCGAAGCCAAACGCCACCCAGTGGTCACCTGTGGACTGACGCAGTGTATAGGACGACAAGACGCATGGCCAAGCTAAAGATTAGCACACTTCCTCATCTTCTCGTTTCAGCACATGGTGTATAAAGTGAATGTTCATGTGACTCTTCATCACAGGTCCAAGTGTAGAATCGTTTGGTTTTCAGCCACCACGCGTTAAAGGTAATATATACCAGCAATAATGACACAAGAGAAAAGCCGACATCATTCGGCTGCTATGTATTATTTATTTATTTGAACCCTTTTTGTGAAACCTGCCGTCTCTTCACTCAGTAGAACGCGCTCATATCTGTTGCTGTTCATTCTCTAGCCAGTAGGGGTCGTTTTTCAACTTTCTAATTAAAAGCTTTTCATTTAACGTGCCGAGCTGGTCGTTTCCTCCGGCCCCCAAAATGCTCCAGTTAGTCCGTCCAGAGTTGTGAAGTGCTTCCTGTACTGACCACTTTAACCCCCCCCCCCCCCCCTGGATAAATGGTAGCCGTCATGAAGGCGAGACAATCTGATCAACACATTTATTTCAGCAAATGTATCAAATTGTTCAGGTTTACATCAAATTAATTCTTTAACATTCGACAGGTGCAGGACACCAGAAGTGGGGGTGGGGGTGGACACACAGCTGTGTTCACAATCAGTTACACCCGTCGACACACTCCGCTAAACCCACGAGACGAGCATGGAGCGTCAGAGAAAAAAGGAAATGCATAAATAAACCAGCGTTTGGCCAACTTACTAATCGCACCACTACAAAGACACGACTAAATCCATCAGTATGCAGATCAATGACTTCAAATCAAAGAGCAGGGGAGGGAAGGGGGGGGGGGGGGCAGGTGATCACATGACCCACCCAAGAGCTGGTCAGAATTTATGGCACTATAGTGCGCCTTCAAAAGTTGGCACTGCCCCCTACAGGCCAGCGGGCTTCCTGCAGCATCATTCACATCAGGGCTGTAGGGGAGGGGGCGCGCCACATTTTAACTGATTAGAAAACTAAAGTTCAATAATGAAACCACAGAGTTAATAAATGAAGACAGGAAGTGAAAAAGCACCAAGGCCTTGTCTGACACCCTCCACCTCTACTTCTTTTCCTTCTTCTTATCCTGGGGAAAAAACAAAACAAGGTGATTGATATTGTCTAAGGAAACTCCAACACGATGGATACTGTGGGGGAGAAGGGGAGGGGGGTACCTTGTCGTTCATGGCCAGGATGACCATCAGCTTCCTGAAGATGGCGACAAAGTCCAGGAAGAGTTCCACACAGTGCCTTCACACACAAGCATCACATGTTGGTGCCCAGTCACAGGTTATATTCCAACAATTCTTCTAACACAGAGGTTGCTAGGCAACAGGGGGCACCACACACTCTGCACACTGCTGGGACAGGCGTAGACACAGGGGGACGGGAGCAGGACATGGGAGTCACTCGGTGAAGATGGAACTGAACACGACTGTCCCGAGACCACCTGCGATGTAGCTGCTGCGTCACCATGGCAACGGTGAGGACCCCCATCAGCTGTTGTTACTGCTCTCCTGGCGTCCCCCACACACCTCTGCAAGCCCAACAGGAGCAGGAGACTCACTCACCACACGTAGTCCTTGTCCCCGTTCTCGGCTTTTTCGATGATGAGCTGAGTGTCGAAGAGGACGAAGCCGCACATAATGAGCAGCCCCACGTACATGTTGGCCTGGAAGGACACGCGTGTCACGTCACATTTCCTCACACACGGGCGTCACATCATAAGCCAAGCGGTACCTTGAAGAGCACGACGGAGCCCAAGAAGATGTTGAAGAGGGACAGGAGGAGCAGCAGCGAGAGGGCAGACATCAGGGTACCTGCACAGAACAATGACTCAGCATTATTCAGCCGAGACATGCTGACCCGCCGCCGACCCTCTGACCCTCACCTCCCAGGAACAGGTAGCTCCTGCGTTTAGCGTACAGAGCGCTGAGAGTGAAGCAGATGAAGATCACCGAGGTTCCCATGAAGGCCGTGACGATGATGCTGAGGAGACAGCCACAGTCACACGCGGCTCCGCTCTGCTCCCGCCCTTCGCTGCCGGCGTCACTTACCTGGGATTGACAGCAATGACAAAGTCCAGAGTGGGGCCCAGACCCAGACCTGAGTGGGGCATCAGGAGTTAAGAGCAGCGCGACAACCACAGTCTCCACGTTAGCCGTGATCGTGCTCGCGTACCTGTGAGGAAGGCGAAGCCAGACAGGATGGCCAGTCTCTTCCGCTCCGACTCGGGGCTGTGAGGCGTCATGCCGAGCCACGCGATCATCGCCAGGGAGCCCAGGGCTGACAGAAGGCCCCCCTGACCACAAACAACATTACCCGTCTGACAGAATGTCCGCTTTCTAACAGCCAGTGACATGCAGCCAGCGCCCACAGGGGGACGATCAGGGATGACTAGGATGGACCGTCCACTCAGGACAGGGGAGGAGCATTTTCAGCTCAAAAGAGCTTCATATGTCAGCCGCTCTGAGCTAGAATGACTTAATGCTAATTAAGGCGTTAGCACAATGTTAACAAAAGAGGCTCCTTTACCTGAAAGAGGCGTGTAACGACATGGACGTAAGAGCCGGCGGCAGCCACGAGCATGCACGCCGCCAGGCTGGAGTACACGTTCTTCAGGTGCAGCTGAGTGGAGCGAGATCTGCAGCAGATTACACACAAGTGGAGGATGACGGACACACACGATACCAGATTACTGCAGATTACAGTGGGCTCACGTACATCTGGGAGAATTTGAAGAGAGCATCGATGTTGACGTTGCGGTCAAACACGTCCATGGTGGCAGCAGGTGAAGAATCCCTGAAAAGGTCAAAGGTCACGTGTTCTCGCCAGGTTCCAACAGATGATAATCAGCAACGGTACAAAGTTCTGTGCTACACAACTATTAAGGGTTTAGTCCGTGGATGGAACTTCGTCTCTACCTGGTTAAATAACACGGTTAAATATCAACCAACCATGATGCGAACAGTTTTGACTGGCGCAGACATTGATTCGAACACGCGTTAAATAACACACTCCTTAAGGTGATAATATAACGTCGCGTCCTTTTTAGTAACTTTTGACAATCGCTAAAACGAACACAAGTGCGTCACTTTAGCCGTGAGTTCAATAAAACAAGGTCTTTAGATTAAATGCAGCTTTCGATTTCAACTCACACCTGCGAAACGAATTAAGTAGCTTTGCCATAACATGCTAGTTATTACCGGAGGCTAGTTGCTGACATTAACACATCCATAACCCGTTTAGCCAGTATTACCTCAGTTACCAGCAAATACGCTGAGCAGTCGAATACGAGTCCGTTGAGCTGACTATTTTTTAGCGGTCTTTTTCCTTTTCTGCTGCTAATATTACGGCCGTCGTCACGGGGATAAATAGTGAGCATAAGCTGTTAGCATGAAGTACCTACCTCCGCTGTTAGCTTCAGACTGACGACGCTCGAGATTCTGCTTCTTCTTCGTCTATTTCCTGCTCCGATTTCGACGTGTCAGGACCAGATCTGCACCCGGAACTAGCGGCTACGTGATGTTGCTCTTGCGCATGCGCCAACCGATTACACTTTTGTTTAAATGACGAGGCATGACGCTGAAAAGTTAGTCCATGCATTTGTTACTTCCAGGCTGGACTATTGTAAATCTTTATTATCATTGTGTCCAAACAACTCTTTAAGAAGCCTCCAGTTGATCCAAAATGCTGCAGCCAGAGTTCTGACAGGTATTGACAAAAGAGATCACATAACTCCTGTAATGGCGTCTCTTCATTGGCTGCCCGTTAAATTTAGAATAATTTTTAAAAACCCTTCTTTTGACCTACAAGGTCCTCAGAGGCCTAGCTCCATCCTACCTGGAGGAGCTAGTGACACCTTACCAGCCCAATAGACCACTCCGCTCTCAGAATGCTGGTCTACTTGTGGTTCCCAGAGTCTCTAGGAGTAGAATGGGGGCCCGAGCATTTAGCTACCAGGCCCCCCTGCTATGGAACCAGCTCCCTGTCCAGGTACGGGAGGCTGACTCCACCGCTACTTTTAAGATTAGGCTTAAAACCTACCTCTTTGAAAAAGCTTATTGTTACTAATTCTGTAGTTCCAGTTACTATCATAGACAGACAAATTATCATACTTAGGGGGTCGTCTAATCATTAGGTCACATCTTAGCTGTGCTGTTATAGCCCAAGGCTGTCGGGGTCCAGAAACATGATCACCTGACAGGCCTCTGTCACCCCACTTGGTCCTCTCCTCTCCTCTCCTCTCCTCTCCTCTCCTCTCCTCTCCTCTCCTCTCCTCTCCTCCCCGCTCCCTCTCTCTCTACCCAGCCGGCCATCAGCAGGAGGGTCCCCCTACATGAGCCTGGTCCTGCTCAAGGTTTCTTCCTGTTACAGGGGAGTTTTTCCTTGCCACTGTTGCTTGTCTGGGGTCAGGCCCTGGGATTCTGGAAAGCGCCTTGAAACAATTTCGATTGTAAAAGACGCTATATAAATAAAGATTGATTTTATTTTATTTTATTTAAATTTACTGTGTACTTGGGAAAAAATGCTCATTCGTTATTGTCACTATTTTTCAAACTAGTTTATATATATTTTTAAAAAAGATGTCATATTTGATGGTTAACATTTTCATCATTTAATTTAAGAATGCAAATTTATAAACAAAATCGCACGAAAGCCATTACCTTATCACTCAATATTCTCTTGGTTTATTTTTGTCAAGTTCATTCTTTATTTTTATTTTTGCTTTACAAATTGATTTAAAAATAGAGACGGGGAATACCGCGTAAAAGCTCCGCGCATGCGCAGCAGTGATGATCGGCTTCCGGGCGCAGATCAGCCGCGAGTGTCATTCGTGCACGTGACGTCACCGTCAATACTCCCCGAAAAACACGACTCCCGAAATGGAAACTAGATTAACGATCAGTTCGATATCGTGAATAAATATATCGGTTTATTTTTGACTCAAAGATTATGTAAGATTGGACCTCCGTGCTGACATGAGCACGTTTGAATGGACGTTCCGGGTGTTACCAGCCGTTGTCCGCAAATCTTCTAAAATGGCGGACATACAAATTGCGTAGAAAGCAAGTTTTCCTTCATTCACCGTTTATTAACTACCCCAAATAAATTATCTGCTCAGAAACATGGATTAAAGAATATTTTGAAGTGATTACATCGAATTTGACGTTTTACCGTCTCCTAGGACGGAAACTGGTGGAACTCCCGATAAAGTGCGCAGTAAACGAACCCCAAAACAAATTTTGTCGGCTGATAAATTTACATTGGTCATTTTCCAAATCTTATGTTCCAAATGTTCGAGATGAGTAACAATTCACGTATCGAGCTTGTTTGATGATTTTATTTTTCCTAAATCTGCGTATCAGTGCCCGATCTGCACCCAGAAACACAACGTCGTGTCGCCTCTGCGCATGCGCTAATAAAATTTGCACCTTTCACATTGTCGACATATTTTACTGTGGAAATTTCGGATTCAGAATGTGGAAAATTCCCCAGTCAATTCCCCATAATCTCGTTTATTTCGTTTCGTTCTTAATTGAACTGAAATATTAGTAGAGTCTCTAAAATATATATATTGTTTTTTAAAAATCCACATGAGGCCTGGTTTTAGTTGGATAACCTCCCTTTAATGTTTGTGGCCGGAGGAATCTGAGTTAATTTTCCTTTAATAGAGGTTGGTCAACTAGTAAATATTATATATGTATTAGTAACACAAGGTACTATGTTGTACATGTGTAGTTTATGTATAGTATGTTGCTTTTGGCCCAAAAGGAAGATCAAAAGTTAAACTCCCTCAGATATAATGATCTTATTTGTTGTCTGATCTCATTATTGTGCTAGGCCAGGCAGGTCCTTACTATTTCAGTTTCAATTGTAGCAGTAGTTGATGGTGTTGGTCCTTTCCACATCTTGTTTTTTTTGTTTTTCGATCTTTACTTTCTCATCTTTTAAAATCATTTGTTCTTTTAGTCTGCCACTGATTTCTTTTGGAATGTCTGCATGTTTACATATATTTTTTTAACTGCACAGTCATCCCTTCAATAAAGGACTTATATGAACACTTATGCAGAATTTCTCACCAAGCATACAATTATTGTTACTTTAATGTGTTGCTTTTGTGATGTGACTACTAAAACTAAGATTTCTTTTGGTCTTGTGAATTTAGAGTCTCAGGAAAGAGCCTATTCTTTATTGGCATTATTTTTCAGATCATATTACCAAGATCTCTTATTTGACGTTTACAATTACAATAAGGATGGTAAATATTTTTATTTTAATCTCACAATCAAAAATGTAACAAAAAAGACGTTGTTTAGTTGTTCAAGTTGAATCTTTCTTTTGCTTTATTTCAAATGTATTTTGATATGTCCTGCTCATTGTTATGATATTTAAAACCAAAAATAAAGACGGGGAAATTATGTTTAAAAAAAATAACGTTTCAAAATCTGGCGCATGCGCAGCAGTGAAATGGCGCAGAACGGGTTCCGGGCGCAGATCATACAGCCACGAGTGTTATTAGTGCGCGTGACGTCACCGAGAAGTCTTCCAGATAAAACGACTCCCGAAATGGAAACTAGATGAATGATCAATTCAATACAGTGCACAAATATAATATCGGATTATTTTCGAAAAAAATATTATGTCAGATTGCGCCTCATTGCGTAGACGGACGCGTTTGAATGGAACATTTGCCTTTAAAGGCCCTTCCGGGTGTTACCCGCCGCTGTCCCCGATCCTTCTAAAATGGCGGACATACAAATTGCGTAAATAGAAAACTAGTTTCTCTTCATTCGCCGTTTATTAATTACCCCCAAACGAACTACCTGCACAAAAACATAGATTAAAGAAAATTGTGACGTGATTGTGTCGAATTTGTTGTTTTACTGTCTCCTTGGACCGAAACGTTGAGAGAACTCTCGACAAAGTGCGCAGTAAACAAACTAAGGCGCGTTAAACACCTGTAAAAACAAACAAACTAATTCACGCAAGTCCCACTGATCCAAGCCCCAAATAACATTTTATAAAAAAATTTTAGTTCTTTTACCTATGACTTTGGCAGATTTTGCATTTACTTTGGTTACAAATATATAAAAATGAAAGGGTAAACTCCACCACAACCATGTCAAATGTAATAAGATCAAAATATATCACATTCAATATGAAAGTGATTTAAATTAAAATGATTAAAAGCAGGAGTGCTGTAGAACAGAACTTTATTTAAAAACATGGCAGCCCATCTTAGTTTTGTTCTGATAAGTGACAAACATCTTAGACAAATTTCAGTTTTAATTGGCACCATCATATAAACATGTTTGTAAAAAATATCCTGGAAATAAACCCCAAGAAAATACGCCCACTTGCGCGATTGTTTGCAGATTTAACAGCATTTGGGTCAGAAATGATCAGTTATTGGCACAACATTGTGACACAAGGCCAGCTTCCAACATTACAACGTTGAGACTGTTTGGCCAATAAATACAGGCGCTAGAAATGCTTTTGTCGTAAGAAAGGTTTTCAAGTGTATCACTGCAAAGGTCAGAACCACGTTCACCTTCTGACAGTTCTTCCTCATGCCCAGCATGACTCATCATCCTCCACTGCTTGTAAAGGCACAGCTGACTTAGAAAACTCATGTCCATACAAAACACACTCCAGTGTCTGTGTCTACAGCCCACCAGAGCATCAGCGACTGACACAACACTCCTCTGCTCCTCAGTCACAGTCAGAAAGGCAAAGAAGGTCTGCTGATTCCTGTCCAGCTCTCCTGGGTTGCATAGAAGAACCAGTTCAGTTAACGTTTCCTTAGAAAACAACCTAGAAAGTTCAAATGCGAGTAGAAAATTTGAGCTGATGTGTTCATGAAGGAAGGCACAATAATCATCATCAAGTGAAGACAGGCAGGGTTCTGCTTTGGAAAAAGAACCGCAGTTGAGCGATTGTGACAGAGGAGACATCTTGCCAGCTCAAGCTGGTTCTGTGGGAGATGGTCCGGATCATTGTCCTCGCAGCTGATCCATTCTGGTGTAGACGTTATCGGCCCGGCTCAGATCTTCAAATAATGGCAGCAGGTTGAGGAGCTCGGAGTCGTCCACATCATCGAACCACGAAACCACAGGAACCTGAAAGAAACAAGAGTGTCTCAACCCACCAGGATACTGAAAAACTGTTCCCTCAGTACAGGACAACCGGCCAGAGCACAACCTTAAAGGAATTATACTTTCCCATGGTTTAAACATGAGAACTGAGGTTCTATCCCACGCAGAGCTGGAACATTTGAGGAAAATGATTCCACCCTTGGATTTGATTGATGTCTTTCTGTCAGGGACTCACAGCATTGTTGGGGTGGAAGATGTAGGAGGCAGGAGAGTTGTCCAGGATCAAGGTCTTGTGAAGGTCTCTGCCCAAACGACTTAAGTCCTTCACGTAGCAACCCTGGTGAAAAACGCAGGACTCTCGGAACAATCTAGTCCGAAACACACCGCACCGGTCCAGGAGGTCCGTCACTGGATCTGCATACTATTGGGGGGTGGGGGGTGGGGGTAAGGAGAAGGCAGGGAGGGTGAGGACGGCCCACTGACACTGATCTGAGCGGACCGTCACTGCTAGCAGTACCAAAAATGATCATCGTGAATATGTGAAAGTATTTTAATGTGCTCAGCAAAAACCCAGATTATTTATTGTAAAGAAGCAGTCTCTTCTGTAGAGGATATCACACCCTCAGAACGCTTCCACCCCAGCACAGAGGCAGCTTTTGGACCCGATGCTGTTTAAAACTTACATTGTTAAAGCTACTTTATCAGTTTATACTGAACAGCAGTTAGGTTGGTGCAGGCCATGGTTAAAAAATCAAGTTAATCTAGCTAATGAAGGGACAGTGAGGGTTTATATTCACATCTAAAATCCTGGGACATCAGGGAAGCATGAGCTACATGAGGCCTCAGCTTCTGCATGTATCTACAGTACTCGAAGCTGGATTTTATTGTTAATCCATCAGTATTAAGCAGATTAGATTCATTTTCCTTGTCAAATCTGTCGGTTTGACACCATCAGATGTGAGGAAGGCTAACAGCAGGCTATAGTGACAGAGAGCAGAGGGGGATGCAGTGAATGCCGGGTCACACGGCGCTAACGGAACGTACGCCATACCTTTGACAGGCTGGCTGTGAACAGTACACATTCAAACAGCTCTCCCATCCTCTGCAGGAACTCGTCCACGTGTGGCCTCTTCAACACATAGACCTGGAATCAAACACAATCAGTGAAGTGGACCAACCCCCACGTACAAGTATCTTTGCACCCAGAGTAAAGACTTGCCACCTGTTTGCTGCTCACGGCCACTTCCTGACACAAGTAATCAAGAATAGGCCGTGCAGGGTTAACCAGCCTATCCTGGATTACTTGAACCAGGCCGAGGCCTCACACAGGAGCCTGGTGAGTCCCGGAGCTTGGTTCTGGTTCGGTCCATTTTGGAGAGGTTCGAAGGCAACTGAATCGCTGTTGAACACCGTGACGGCAGAAGGTAGAGCCACACCGTAACACACCCACACACTCACCTGGTGCGTAGTCCCCTCAATTTCCACAGGCACAATAAAGTCGGCGTTGCTGATGGGCTGAACAAAAGCAGAACAATATAGTCAAAACACTTCTCTTCAGGACCTTATATTGCCAAACAGTTCAACTGAAACCCTCTGGTCAATTTACAACATACAGAAAATCCTCAAGAAAACAAGAAATCGTCACTATGCAGACGACTCCCAGCTATTAGCCCGTAGATGTCCGACACCCCAGCAGGTATCGTGAGATGGAACCTGGGTCGCAGGCAACTGAACAGCGTCTCTGCCGACAAACCCTGACCTCCAGACCTATATTTACTCATCTAAAGCACGTATACAATGTACATCTACAGCCTCCTCTCTGCACTGGCTACAAAACTGATGTCTCAAAGAGCAATTTATGGAAAGATGGTGGAACAAACGCTGCTGTCCAGAGGAATGGAGGCAGTTAGAATCTGGCAAAAACAAGGAGCAGAGATGAACTGAAAGACTTCTATTAATTAAAAAAATAATTATCCTCTCCAGGAAAAAAAATGAATCTAATTCCAGTATGATTAAGGGAGATTTTCATTATTAAAATTATGTTTTAATTGAAGCGTTTTGCTGGAGTTGATTCAGGGTAGCATCCACTCTTCATGAGTGTCTGCATGTCTGCAAATAATGTCACAGTGTAGCTTGAGACAATATTAAGTCTGTAAATCAAAAACTGGTCACAGGCAGTCTGGGCCTGGACTACCTGTTACATGTCACGGGAGGACTTTTGTTCTGAGGCCACATTAATAAAGTAGATAGAATCCAGAGTGTTGAGCAGTTCCACTGTGGACACTGACGCTGCTAACCAGAGAGACACACTCATGCAGTGCTCCCCGTCCACAGGTGACGACACCTGACTGGACCACCCGCGACACAAGGTGAAATCTGTAGTGGGTGGATGATGACATCTGGATCCAGGTGTGTACTGGGCCAAGTGAGCTGGACAACATGAATGGACTGGATGAAGATTTCGTACCTTGAAGGAACTGTGCACCAGCGTCTCATCCAGGTCTATGACCACGCAGATCTTTCCCTGGTCCTGGTCTTTCACGGCAGGCAGGAGGCAGATTTCATGCTGCTGTCAGGACAGGACAGACACACACCTCAGCACTGGTGCATCTGCTGTGTGCACGGCCACTGCACGAGTGTGTGAATGTTACAGTTTCCCAGAGCTAACATTCATTTCTCATGTGTTACATAACTCAAACAGCGGATCCACGAGCAGCACAAACTAAGGCCGAGAGACAAAACCTTCTTGTCTGACTGGAACCGGCTCGTCATCATTACACACGAGGGGCGCCTGAACGCGTGTAGGTGGGACAGCTGTTGCCTCAGGATGCCGCCAACAAACCGCAGTTACCACGCACACCCTCGGTCTGGGTGGGGGTGTGATGCTACAGAGTGAGTGGTTGGTAGGGTTGGGCTCGCACATGTGCTGAGCAGGTGCAGCCCTGTTGTAAAAAGTGAGGGAGCTCCTCCACCAGCCACAAACACCTCTTAAGTCAACAGGACACAAATATCATTGCAGGAATCAGAAGAGTGTTACCTTGACAACAGTCCCATTTTCATGGGGTTCCAGCAGGGCTTGCTGGGTCGGTGGCAGAGGTGGCAGTTTGGGTCCATCCTGAGGTTGGAGGCAGCAGAAGAGCGCTCTGAAGAGATTACAGCTCCGGGGCTGTTTCAGAGCCGAGCGGCTCACCTGGCCTGCTCACACACATGCACGCACACACACGCACACAGTTGATTAATAATCACATCAGTCCAGTGGGGCTCTGAGTGTGTTTCTGTCTGTCCCTGTGTATATATGTGTGTGGGTTTTCCTGCCCTCTGTTATTATATAACCTGTTCCAGCTACTTCCAGCAGCAGAGGCAGTAAAACCACATTTCATCCTACAAACACACACCAGTATTCCAACCATGTTGGAAGGAGATATCAGGTTGGTCCTCACAACAGTGCTAAATGCCTGCATGCAGGGACCGTGTCACCAAACCTGTCAACAGGGTACCTGTCCTCAAGAAAACATCCAATTTATCCATCAATGGGTGACTTGCGGGAGATGGCGCCACGATGGGCGTGTGCAGAGGGGCGTGTCCCCGCATTCCGCTGTCAACAGCGCGAGACCAACCAGACACCCCCCCCCCCCCCCCCGCCCGTCATGAAAAGCTGGAACAGCTGCTGTTTTAATACACGTTCCTAACGAGATCAGGGTGGTTTTGAGTTGGATCCAGGACAGCAGCGACGCTTTTGGTCAGAGGAGCAGACCTTTACCCGCGAAGCTGAAGTAAACAACAGGGCAGAGTGGTTTCACTGGGTCGGGACCAGCACAAGTCACAGTCAAATAACAGGGAGACGCTCCACTCACAAACATCCCATAATGTTGGCGAGTGTTAATAAACTACAAAAGTCCGCCTAAAACATGGTCAGTGTGACGCCGGACCTGGCTGGGATTAGATGTCCATGTCTCCGGACTGGGTGATGGACTGACGGATGGATAAACAAGGAGCGATGCGCATGAAACGGCGCGCACCCAGCGTGCGCAGTTCCAACTGTCAAAGCTTTGTTTCGGATCGCACTAATCATTAATCGGACTCTGATAATCGAGCCCGGACGCGGCTCGGCTCGGCTCACCTGTTTTCGGGGACACCGAGACGTCTTCTTTCTGGACCTGGGTGATAATAGAACTTTCCATTTGACAATCACGGAGCCCTGGAAATCCTCAGATCCTGTCCCGGAGCACTGTCGACCGTCCCTCATTGGCTTGCGCGGACGAGTGGGCTTGATAATCCAGAGAGGAAAGCTGTCATCCGCCTCGGTCCGAGTCCTCGGGGTGAGCGGGCTTCGGCTCGGTCCTGCTTCCTTTCTCTTTCCCTTCCGAAGCTCCGGCTGAAGAGTGGGCGAGGCGCGTCTTCTCCGGACGGCGATGCTCGGCGCGGCGGGGTCGGGTTGGGCTCCGTTCCTGGTGCCAGGATCGGCCGTCCTGCTCGTCGTCTTCAGTCCCGCACCAACAACATGGAGAATCCAGGAGAGTGAAGGAAAACAACCGAGGAAATGGGGCACGAGAGGTCGGTTTCAAGCCCCCCTTACTACAGATAAACAACAGCAGCGGGAAGACGCCAGAGCGCGACGGATCCCGCCGGGTCAGGCTCTCCGGGCCCGGATCACACGCAACAGGACGGATTCCCGGCTGCACTTGGGTCCTAAATATCTGTTTAGCTCTTCTCCGATGTTTTGTTTTTCTCGGTTTGGGACTTCGCGGGCGCCTGGAAACGGTCTCTGCCACGCGATTGGACGCCCATGAGTGAGGGGCGTGGTCAGAGCATTCCTCCCTGGGCCTGCTCGCGCTTCAACTGGCGCATTCCTGCGCCGCTCGCGCCGCTCAGATCAGCCTTATCAGCGATCGATACCGGTTCACCAATTAACTGGCGCGGGCGTCCAAATTTGGGAGGAAGCGGCGCAACTTTTTGCCTTTGTTCTTATGTCCAAGCAACCTTGTGTCGTTTTAGCTGTTTATTGCGGCCAATAGAGGGGGCGGGTCCTGTTTAGCTCCTTCAGAAACCAGAGAATTGAATGGTGCTTGTGGCCCCCACTGTCCCCAACAGCCTCCAGGTGGCCCCACAGGAGCAAAGCGAGGAGAGTTCACAGTGGAGCCACAACAGGAAACCTCTGTCCGGCTTTTCCGGGAAAAGGAAGCGTTTATCAGAGCCTTAAATCAATACAGTGTGGTTCTACATCATTTATTTCACATCACATTGGTGGCTACAGCGTGTTATGTCCATGTTTGTGTGCTATAACGTCAGAATCAGTGATAGTTACAAATAAAACATTATTTCATTTACTTTCATCGGGTCACCACAGTCAAGGAATGACTGTGATGGAGGAGCTCAGAGCCTACTATCATGTACATGTATTAATTGACAAATCTAATTCAATACATCCAAAACAGACTGTAGAAACATAACTGCTCAATTAAATCAGTCTAGGCTAATTTTGGTTGTCTGACTGATGTGTGTGCACACACATGCACACACAGTGCACCCTAACATGCTGCTGTCAGACAGACTCAAATGTGCTGATCTTATGTATTACTCTGACTCCAATCATGTGATTTGCTGGAAGCTCCAGGCCTGCCCCTGAGCGGCCTCTGCGAAGCTACGATTCCAGGAAAGAGGCCTGCTGGACGTGCTGAGAGGCCAGGACGGGGAGACATTGGCTCATTCAGAAAAACAAAAACAGAGAAGGGCGGTAGGAAGACTCTGCCTCTTACATAACCCTCGCTCCTTCACTAAGAGAAAAAAGAACCTATTACAATGCACAGAAGAACTTCAGCTCAGTCGCCTCACTTGGTGTGCAGAGAGCTGAGTTCTTCAGGACAAAGATCTGAAATGTTATGCAACAGCTGCGGCTCTTCATGCAGCCTATACAGTGTTTTGTGTGAGACACATATAGAGTTCTAGTGCTGCGCTTACTGCCCCGCTGTGGCCGCAACACAAACTGCTCGCAGCAGAAAAGGCCTTCAGAGCCAAGGTGGATCCGAGGCAGCGCAGACATCTTATCATTCTCATATTATCTGGAGTCATAATTCTACTGCTCCCCCTGGTTTCTTCCGTTATCAACATCCTGGTATGATTCTGAATCCAGAGCTGGATCTTTTTCTGACACCTGTAAACTCAGTTTAGGACTCAAACTCTGGCTGCTGCTCTATCAGGATGCTGGTGTCACTTGGGCTCCGGGTGGATGGATCAAGGCAAGAAATTCCTAGAGCAATCAGACACAGCCAGGCCTGTAGCACACACACACACACACACACACACACACACACACACACACACAACACACACACACACACACCACACACACACACACGTGCAGCGTTAGAGATAGTGTCAGATGTACAACATATAGTTTTATTTACATTTTAGGTCTAAATAAGCCAGTTTCCCAGAAATGTGAGGTACTCCCCCTGGTTTCTGGAGAACTGCAAACCCAAAGGGAGGAGTTTGACAGCATCACGTAATTAAAGCCACATTTGGACTGCACGCCTTGTTCTGACTTTGGTTTGGACTGCTGGTTGTGTAGGACAGTTGGTGATAGCTGCATTAGATCTAACCTGACATCATCACAGCGTAACGAATATACACAGGAACATCTGGGCCTGAATAAAACCAAACCTGAACAACTTTTCCTGGACTAAACCTTCCTGGCTTCTTATGATGGTTTTAAATTTGGACCACCATATGAACTCAGAGATCCGCAGATTTGGGGTCACAGCTAGGGTCACTATGGACTGGTGGAATCGGCGACCTACCAGATACCCCACAAAAGTGAGATATGAGACACAGAGTAAAGCTGCCACCACGTAGAGCCACACGCTGTGAAGAGCCGTCACGTAGATGACCACGAAGTATAGGTTGATGCAACAAACCATGAGGATGAGGAGCCCTCCTCCCACCTTCATCACCCTGCAATAGAGCATGAGAACAAAGACACAAGACAGACCTGATCATAAATGAAACCCTCAGCAATACTTGATAACAACAGACTTACAGTCCATTGACAAACTCGTTCATCACAGACGGCAGACTGGTGAAGGTCAGGATGGGAATGAGGGCAAACGGCAACTGTGTCAGGAGAAGCAGAAACATTTAAAACTCAGGTTCCAGGCGTTTCCCATTTAGGGTTTCACTACTCCACATTTGACAATCACCACTGTAAAAATAGCTAAAGCTGAAAAAAAGTGGTCCAGTTGTTTTAAAGGTTCTGTTTGTGTCGGTTTAAGGGGGGTGAGTCTGACCTGCAGGCTCTGCAGCACATTGAGGAAGTCATTCATGCCTGTCAGGTGTTGGATGTCCTGGAAGATGGCGACCAGCAGAGTCGGAGTGATGGCGAGAGAGCGGGTCAGCAATACGCGAGCAAAGCGGGACCAGCGCAGGTTTAAGAAGCCCTGAAGACAGACCAACACTTTCAAATGCAACCTGACCCCGCAACGAAGCCACCTGAGACAGACCCATATTCCTCCAGGTTCCTCCACTGACCTCCATGACAAACTGTCCAGAATAGGTTCCGGTCATGGTGGAGCTCTGACCAGCAGCCAGGATCCCCACAGCCCAGATGTACAGAGCCGCAGGGCCGAAGAAGCAGCCCAGCAATACACCCTGCAACACAAACCAGCAGTCCTTCACAAAGACAGCCAGAACAACACCTGATCTGTTACATCTCATACCTTCACTATTGATGTCTGATTATTAACAGTAAAGCTTATAGATCTAGAGGCTAAAGACTAAAGGCCTAAACATTCATTACATTCAGCAGAACTATGGAGAACCTCGGTGATTTCACCTTAAAATGTTCTCTAGGCTCAAAGTTCTGCTAAGGATCAGAGAAGAACAGTTCAGTCGCTAAGATTCAACTACCAGAGTTACCATGACCTGGATGACTGAGAACCTTTACAGTCTAAAGGTTAGGTGTTAGACTACACCCAACCAGAATTCAGACGAGCCTGTCTGTCTTTCCCAGAGTTTCTGCATTTGTACCATCCACTGATGACATGGTGGTGTTGGGTGACAAGGCTGCAGCAACTCAACACGTACCCCTTTATAGATGTCTACCTCCAGGGTGTCATTGTTCTGAGGAAACAGCTGGGAATGAGGACTTCCTGTCTGGTTGCAGACGGTGAACTGAAAGAAGGAAGAGACATATGGAGCAACCGAAAGGCAGGTGAGATGTCAGAGCAGTGGCAGAGACACTCACCACCTCGCTGTTGGTGCGTCCGTAGAAGGCTTCGGCGAAAACGGCCACCACAAACACGTTGATGAGGAAGGAGACAAACAAGGCCAGGCACGCCTCGATGAAGAAGTACTTGTTGGCCTCTTTAACCTCATTCCGACTGGAGCGATCCACCTCCCGAGACTGGAGGGAGTGACGGCACACATAAGTGGTTTACTGATGTTTTGAGAGGAGCCCAGGTGAGCTCACCTTGACCAGAGCAGAGTGGAGGTAGATGTTGTGAGGCATGATAACGGCTCCGACGATCCCCACCGCCTGAGCCAGCTGGACGGGCCCACAACCCTCACAGTATGGAACAAACATCCCCTTCAGCAGGTTCGCTTGGTTTGGTCCCACTGCCACGTACTGGATGACAAAGGAATTTTTGTATCAGTCGAGGCTCTGGAGGCTCTGGAGGCTCTGGAGGTCCAGAACAACTAATGGCTGATTGGTCTGCAAGAAGAAGATGTTTAACTTTCCACCAATGCTCTGATAAACCCAAGGAAACTCATGACTAGTTACCATGGAAATGGTCTTCTCAAATAAGGGTTTAGAACACTGAGCCAGAGAGTTCTGCATGTCAAACAACCAGTTTGGAGATTTGACCCCAACAGGAAGTGGTCCATGTAGAAGACTGAGAAGACATATCTGGAGTTCCTGCTTTTTCTGTTGCCGAGTAAACTGATGTCCAGAAGAACTGCTTGCTACTATTCTCACTGCTCAGCTGCTCATCTAAACAGCCACACCACTTGCAGTGACTGTACCTCGTATCCAAAGGTGATGGCCATGATGGTGATGAGCAAACCAAAGAAGGCCTCCAGCTTCCTCAAACCTGCAGAAGAAATGAGCATCTTCATTCACCGTCTGCCTGAAAGCTCACAAGCAGAACCACCAACCGTATTTGTCCAGGAAGAGGAAGAAGAAAGTGTCGATAATGGTGATGAGGACTCCGCCCCAAAGAGGGATCCTGCCAGAAAAGACACATTCTCACTACATGGACTGAGCAGGGCACCAAGAGCTCCACTAAGGTCTACTGGGTAGAGAATCACACTAATCTGTTGTCACTATTTCTGCATATTCCCTTTTACATCAATAAGGGGGAGAGAGCCCTGAGAAGGAGGACGGTCCCACCAGACCTAAAGCAGAACATCTGACCACATCACCTGCCGGATGACAGAAGGTTGAAGGCGATGGCACAGCCGATGACCTCCTGCATGTCAGAGCCAATGATGGCCAGCTCCACCATCAGCCACAGGATGATCCGAGGCACCTGAACGCATCAGGGAAGAGATAATCTAGTCAAAAGATCATCACCTACCCTCATCTGCAACAGCACCCAAATTTAGTAGTTTACTGCTAGAAGCAGCTATATGATATATACAACAGATGGTTTTAAAGCTGCTATTTTACACAGGTTTTAATACTCAGAGTTTACTCTACGGCCCTGAACACACAGCACAGGAATTTGCACCCTAACCCAAAGATCGAAGGGGAACTTTTTCACTTAATGCTGAAACTGGCCATTGGGGGGCACTGTTTACCTGTCTGACTGCCGCACTTTCAGCAGAGACGCGCTAAAACTCACATGATGAGTGTTCAGTCACCTTTAAAGCCTATAAACTATTCATAGATAACAATAAAATCAAAGATCTGTTTTATGCTTTTTTAAATAAAGTTGTTGTTTGATATCTGTCACATGGTTCTGGACTCTGGCAGCAGGTTCTGGCAAATGGACTGGTTCAGGTCGAGGACTTTCTGATGCTGTCCTTCAACAACAGTATTAACTACATTCATAACTACAATATTATTCTACCTGGAGCCCAGTCACATGACCTTGCTGAGCTGCTCTGGCCTTCAGGTCTGTGGATTAAATAATCTGAGGGTACCTGGGACTGCAGAGCTCAGTCTTGCTGATTCCAGCAGGTTTCTGGCTCAAAAAAGCTGCAGAAGCCACAAATGTTGCCTTTTGGGGGGAAGGGAGTGGGGGTTCTAACAAAAGAAGGATGCTCACGTTGGGGTAGTGGTGATTGCAGACTTCAGCCAGATGCATCCCGGTGACCACGCCCAGACGGGCCGCAAGCCGCTGCAGCAGCAGGCCAATCACAGTAGCTCCTAGAAGAACCCAGAGGAGCTGTGGGGGGACAGGAGAGGCCAGACTGAGATGAGTGTCATCATCATCATCATCATCATCATCATCATCATCATCATCATCATCATCATCATCATCATCATCATCACCACCATCATCATCATTGTCATCATCATCATCATCATTACCACATCATCATCACCACCATTATCATCACCACCATCATCATCATCATCATCATCATCACTATCATCATCTTTATCCTCACTACTACATGATCATCATCACCACCATCATCATCACCACCAACATCATCATCATCATCATCATCACAATCATCATCAGCATCATTACCACATCATCATCACCACCATTATCATCACCACCATCATCATCATCATCATCATCACCATCATCATCACCACCATTATCATCTTTGTCATGATCATCATCATCACTACCATCACCATCATCATCATTATCATCACTACCATCCTCATCTTTATCATCACTACTACCATCATCATCACAATCATCATCACCACCATCATCATCACTATCATCATCTTTATCCTCACTACTACCATCATCATCACCACCAACATCATCATCATCATCATCAACACCATCATCACCATCACCATCATCCTCTTTATCCTCACTACTACCATCATCATCACCACCAACATCATCATCATCACCACCATCACCATCATCATCTTTATCATCACTACTACCATCATCATCACAATCATCATCAGGCCCTTCAAGTATCACAGAGTTATTTTTGGACTGTCCTGAGGACTAGAAACCTTCTGGGACTTTTTATGCTGTGGGAACTACATAACAACGGACATTTTTATCCCGACGAAGATGGGAATTAGCAGCAAAAGAACGGGCTGGTTCAGAAGTTATGATGTGGGATTAAACCAGATGGGAGCAGATAGGGGGTCTCAGTATGCCCTGTGGAGCCCCAGAGAGACCATCTGTGATCATTGGAGGGTTTACCTTGAACTCAGCTTTGGCTCCAGATTGCAGGTCCGACTCAATGTTACCTGGATCCAGGTAGGCGATGCTCATCAGGAAGCCTGGCCCAGTGAAGGCCCACAGCTTCCGTAGGCTGAACCAGCTCTACAGCAAAGACAGGCCTGTGAACATCTCAAAAGTTCTACCATCCATGATCTGTGTCTCTCCCTTGGCTCCATCATCTTCTCGTGTTTGTGTTTCCTTCACACACTGTCACAACCTGTTGATGAGCACACAAACGC
The DNA here is from genome assembly GCF_003711565.1 of Takifugu flavidus. Classification (NCBI taxonomy): domain Eukaryota; kingdom Metazoa; phylum Chordata; class Actinopteri; order Tetraodontiformes; family Tetraodontidae; genus Takifugu; species Takifugu flavidus. Next base: position 1,006,155 of record NC_079527.1, on the reverse strand, counting down.
CCCTGAAGGTGGATGGTATTTACTTGATTCTGGTCCTCAGGAACTAGGATCCTCTGGTCAAAGTAAGTGCTGTTGACAGCATCATCAGGCTTCTGCTGGAACACTGACGGAATGTGTGTGTGTGTGGTCCTGATCACCGAAGCTCCACCAGCATCATCTGACCACAAACACACACACGTGGAGACGGTTGAAACATTCTGCCACACACAGGAACCCACACTCATACACACACACACACACACGTACCATCCCCAACATCATGAGGTGGTTCCTGGTATGTGGGAATACTGGGAGGTGTGATGTGGAAGTTCTCAGAAGTTTCAGATCTGCCTGGAAGCAGATACAGAATTAAACTGGGATTAATGGATCCAGTAAAAGTAGATGGAGATCACCGACTATTGAAGATTAAGCTTCATTGTGTGATTAGACTCCTCCCACTCTAGTCAATGATCAGCTTGTTTGTGAAATGGGTCACACGCCAATAGAAACAGTAAATCAGTAAAACCAGTAAAATGCTTCTCAGGTTGGCCCGTTGAGCTGACGGTCAAAAGCTGTGATCAGAAGAGGTTAAAGTAGACCCGTGCGGAGCTGCTGCCACGGCTCACCTGAACGCAGGTAGGGGAGAAGCTTCATGTCGTGGCTGCCTGGGTTGTGGCCACGTTACATTCCTGATGTCAGCTCTGTCCTGTCTGTGGCTGCCTTGCACCTCTGTCGCACCCTGTCACAGGTCATGTGGAGGGAGGGCGGAGCCACAGCAGAACAAAGGCCACAGCCAGCTAAGCTAACCACTGTTTCACAACATGTGGAAGGAATCCAGACGGTCAAGTCACCTGATCTGGATGATGTTAAAAATTAACACTAAAGTTGTTACTCTCGGGTGGGGGAGGGGGGCAGGACTGACAGGTGGAACTGGAAACCAGGGTGACCCAGGCGGGCAGGTTGCAGGTTGTGACCTGAAGGGACTCAACAAGATTTAGCGCGTACCTGAAGAAAGAGCTGGTGTCGTGACGTCAGATGTTTTCAAAGTGTTTATTTTAGCAAGCACCATTGGAAATAGAGCAACTCTGTCATGTGCTTCTGTCATGTGATGAGGAATAAAATTATATAACCATGCAGAGTCCCTGTGAAATGTACAGACGCAGCTTTATTGCAGAAAGTGTCACTGAAATCTTTTGTTTCCAGCCGTCGGCCCACTTTAGCTTTCACCCGTTTTCACTGAAGTGGCTTCGGTCCCGGAAACTTTCAGGGTTTTACAGATTCGTCTGGAAAATCTTTGCATGAATGAGTCCAAATCAACATCAGTACAAAATCAAAGTGGGTAAAAAAAACAAAAGAGATACAAATCAAAAAGTGAGGATCAAAGCAAAGAAGACCTCTTTGATATTCAACTGCAAAAAAGATCACTGGGCTGAAACCAGTTTCCACTGGTCTCCTCCCGCCTCATCTTCCACTGTCTCCACTTCGCAAGTCTTTATTGATCCCAAACATCAGAAGCAAAGTCTGGTGGGTCCAGAAGGAGTCCAGCTCACACGGTGGTGACCCTCATCACTACCTCCCGGTTGGCCGCGCTGATCCGGGGGTCGTTGGGCCTCAGCTGGCTCAGGATGTGGAGGATGGTGTAGCCACAGTGGTGGTTCAGAATAGTCCTTAACCTCCGGCTGGGTCTTCCGCCGCTGCTGCCGGCCAGCCTGTGAGGAGCCCCGCGAGTTGCTCGGGCCCCCGCCTTACTGCTGGAAGTCGCCGGGTCACCCAGGTCCTTGGATTTCTCATAGTTCAGTACTTTCCACTGTTGATTGACAGCCTGCCACCGCTTGAAGATCCGATACACTGACGAGCCCTCGTGGATGATGAGGCCTGCAGCCGGAGAAGGTGAAGAACACAGACTGAAAATGTGGACCGCAAACTCAGAAGGGAGGTCAGAGGTCAGATTACCTATGCAGACGATGTCCATGAACCCGTACATGCCGTAGCAGATTTGGAAGAGCAGGTCCTGGCGCTGCCACTTGGCCGACGGGCTGAGGGAGGACCAGATGAGCCAGGAGATGCTGGCGATGAGGAACAGGGAGCCCAGGATGATGGCGGCTATCTGCACCTTCTCGATGACTGTCAGGGAGATGGCCTGCCACTGACGCAGAGGCACACGTGCACGTGAGCGGGGGGTTCACAGCAGGTAGGACTCATCCATGTCTGTTCTGCGTGGTCGTGTAGCCAATATGTGTGTGTGTGTTACCTGCAGTGGGTTCTTGGTGCTGATGGCCAGAACCTGGTACTTGAAATAGCAGAGCTCGCAGCTCCAGGAGCCTCTCTCGCTGATCCAGCGGATGAGGCAGGGCTGATGGGTACAGCGCACTGAGCCGTCACAGCGGCAGGGGCTCAGCAGCTCCCCCTGCAGGACACACACAGCATGAACCACCAAGAACCCCCCCATGGTATGACAGGATATTAACAATGGCGACCAGAAGGGAGGTTTGGAGGCTCCACTTGATGTTTCTCTCCTAAATCTGAGCTTCTGTGGAAGCAGCGTGAGCCTTTATCTGCAATGTACATCCAGATCCAGAAGGGGGTCCACAACCCTGGGGAGGTGCCCCACGCTTGCCCGCTGCAGCATATGTCTCGTCTACTAGCAGAAGAAACAGCTGAACTTGGGGCGCGAGAACATCTGTTTGTAGATCGGACGTGTTTGACCAGATCTTCAATATTGACTGAAGCGTCGTTTGACCTTCTCGCTTCTAATCAAAGACTTTATGAGCAGCAGAGGAGCCGCTGTCACACCCAAGCAGCTGACATTATAAAGCCAACGCAGAAGGTCAGAGAACACCAGGAACCACATCAAACCAGCACATCTCGCTGGCGGTGTTTTCTCTTTTATTATTGATTGATTTGCTGATAATTATTGATCAAAAGAGACGCTTCCCACTTTGATTTTTCGGCCTTCTGACTGTTTAACTCAGCGATTCTGTCTAATCTGAATTCTTCTTGTGCTGAGTGTTTTGTTAATAATGAACAATCATCCATTTTTATAGCGGGAACCAATTTTACAGACATTAGCCAAAGTTTAGAGTGGAGAAAGCAAAGCAGGCTGTGAATCACCAAAGACGGTGACAACGTGGCAGCTTGTCGCCGGGTTAAACGGGAGAAAAATGATGTCTGTGCCGAAAAGAAACAGGAGTTCGGATTGTTTTCTGATCGTGGAGGCACATGGGAGTAGAACAAGCATGAAAGTCAGGAACCGGGTCCATTTGTGGGGGCTTAAAACATTAGAATGTTGTGGAGGATCTAGAAACTGAATCAGATCTTACAGAAGTGAGGATGAGACCTGGAAACCCATGATGTGGCCTCGGTGACCTCCTCAGTGTTTGTGGTAAAGTCATCATAGCAGCTGACTCCTGATGCCGAGGGGGGGCGTCAGCACCTGGGCAGAACAGACACGCTGGGTCCTCCAAGAACCCCCCTCAGGTCCGAAGGACTGGATCTGCTGGCTGCTCGAGCCGCGTTCGCCACCTCAGAGGAGGAAGGTGCTGCTCTCTGTTCTTCACGCTGCAGGTGACGGCTAATCAGCGGCTCCCCCCCCCACCCCCAGCAGCAGGACCCTCACTCTGACAGCCAGCACACCAGGACTCCCCAGGTCCCACCAGACCTGTGGTGAAATGACCCATCCTCCTGCTGTGAGCTGCTCAGACAATGAGCTCGCAGCGCAACACCGCCACCGCCACCCTCAGGTTGGGGGGGGGGCTCTCTGGGCTTTGTTTCCCTGGATGGTCTGAAGGCAACGCGCAGCCATCTTGACCAGGAGTCACCTGAGATCTGACAAACGTGCACCTTCGGTGGAGGCGTGAGTGTGAGCTGGGCTCCAGCGGAGGAAGGTGGCGCCGTGATCCTGCCGCTCGCTCTGACCCTGATATCAACGCTGACACACATGTCAGCCCCAACACATTTACACCCGTGACTCATGCACGGCCATGTGTCATCCTGCAGACCTAATTTCTTTGTTGCTATGCTGGCTGGAGGCCCCCCACCACACCACCCCCACCCCCACCCTGCCCGATTAGCCTAGCAAAGCAAACAGTTATTCTGGCCCACTGAGCAGCATTTAGCAGTGAATCCACACAATGTGCCTTTAAAAGGAGCCGAATGAGCCCACAGCCTTTAGCTTTAGCCTGGCTGTTTTTCAGAGGAGGGGGGTGGTGAGGGGGGATGTAGGACATCAAGCTCTGCTGTGATTTGTTGGAAAAACCAGAACTCAAAATGGCAGAACAGCCTTTCTTCACTTACCTGCTCTGGGCCCTGAAAGCAGATCCGGCACTGGGGGGTCCGCATGCTGCTGCTGGTGCTGGCCAGGGACACAGCGTCTAGGCCCACCTGCAATCTGGGCTCCTTGTCCTCGAACGCCAGGCTCCGGGGCCGCGGCTCGCTGCCGTAGTATTCCTCCTCATCGTCCCGGGGACGGCAGTCAACGAACGGCGGCCAGCCGCAGCCGCCCATCCCCAGACCGCGCATGGCGCTGGAGCGTCGGTCCGAGTCCGAGCCGGACTGTCGCGAATCGGAGCGCATAAACACCAGAACCTTCAGTTCATTAAAAAACATGCGGATCCGATACTTGAACATGTTGGACTAGAAACACGGCTTGGAATTATTCTTATTATTAATGTTATTATTATTGGTTCATTTCATGTCATTTTTCACTGTCGATGGAGAGAATAAAGGCTGTCGCTCCTCTGATGGCATGTGTGTGTGTGTGTGTGTGTGTGTGTGTGTGTGTGTGTGTGTGTGTGTGTGTGTGTGTGTGTGTGTATCAATGCGGATGAAAGATTTGCTTTTCGGCTCCCTCAAATATTCATCGGTAAAACGCGCATCCTCCTCCGGCCCCAACACGCTCCGTCTCCGCGCTCCGACATGGTTTCAGTAGCCGTTTCTCCGCAGCGGAACTGGGCCTACATGGTTCCAACCGGAGCAGAGGAGAAGCGGAGGACTGTAGAGGAGAAGTGAGGCCGAAGACCGAGCAGGAGAAGGAGGAGGCGGAGGTGGAGGAGGAGGTGTATCCCATCCGTCCAGTCTGGAGCTCCTGCAGGCTGTCATAATCCGACTGAAGTCTCGGCTCGGTCGTGGTTCTGATCGCCGCGGTCCATCGTCCTCCTCCTCTTTACAGTCCGATCCGGCAGCAGCTGAAGAACAAAGTCTTGCTTTCCAGACACAAACCCACAACTGTTGGTCCGCTGTTGTCTGATGATCAACCTTGAATGTTGGCGAGGGTGGTAAATAAGCAGCGCGCGTCCAGGAGTCAACAATGATTCTGGATCAGGGAGGAGGAGGAGGAGGAGGCTCTTCCTCCTCGAAATGGTCGGCTTGGAGGCTGAACCACCGCAGCAGCTACTTCCGGAACAGACAGCAGCGGAGGAGAATGTGTTTTCCTCCTCTCATCCATCCCTCCATCATACCTCCCTCCGTCCTCTCCGGGTGTCTGTGGCCGATCTGCAGCTGTCGCTGGCCGGAGAACGAGCTCTGGCCCCCCGCCGCTGTCCACGGTGCTGAACCCCCTACCCTCCTACCCACGTGATGATGACGCGACGCTGCGTCCACGTGGAGCGGGAACGAGCGAACTATAAAACTGGACCGGTGCCAGAACCGTCCTCCGTCACTTCAGCTCTATCTGGGCTTCCAAATGAAAGCAGAAGCTTGTTTAGTTCCTGGAACGTGCCTGTCAGGAACCAACAGGTTCCTGTTTCAGTAGTAGGAGAGTATGGCGGAACCAGTTCGGACCTGCTGGTCGAAGCTCCTCGTCTGATTACAACTGATAAGAGCTGTTGCTTTATTTTTGTTATTGAGCCATCTTAACGGAACCTCTGTGTTCTGGTTCTGCTGCAATAGTTCTGGAAAGGGGGTCCTGGTCCTGGTCTGGTGAATCAGGATTCTTTCACATCATTGGGATGGCTGATATAATGCACCACATGTTCTAAGATCCCTCGCAGAGTCTGTTCTATATCTGTGAGGCGACAGATGGCTCTGCCTGCTGGTGCGGTTCTGGTGCTGGCACTGGGCCCTCAGGACTGGGAGCCGATCTGTGCTGTTCTTTCAGAAGAGGCTGGATCCAGCTCGATGTATCACACGTGTAAATGTGTAAAGAGCTGACAGGAAGTACCAGCCCTGCAGATCATGACCCACTGCTCTGGAACATCAGAACCAGGACCCCAGGTGGTCCATCCAGGGCCAGAGTCCACCCTGGGGCAACAGTGGTGTGAGAGCCCCCACACACCACTGAAGCCCTCCTGCCCTTTGACCCCAGAGGACTGAGCTCACTGCTGCCACCAGGCGGCGATCACTGGGAACTGCACTTATCTTCAACAAACAGACGGCAAAGCGGACCGGGTCCAATTCCAGGTTTTATTATTTGGAAAAATTAAGTCTCAAAAATTCAAGGAACATTTTGAAGTGCACATGATTCCATAATGACCTGAAACTTACAAGCACGGCATAACAACGGTGAAGATGCGTCCAAAATCATCATTGTCGTCATCAGCCAGTCGACAGGATTAAATAAGACATTTAGTTGCTGTTAAGTTAAGGACAGGAACACGTCTAAAAAGGAAATTAATCAAACATCATCGGTCATAAATAAACACTGCTGCAACCACTGCAAAGGAATTAAAGGAAAACACGGTTTCACAACACCATAAAAGCATCACTGGACGAGGAACTCCGGCCAAAGTTCTTCCACTCAGACACACCCGACGCTGCGCTTCACAATCACCAACCGTGACCTTGGGTGGACCCGGAGAGTGTCCCGACCAGAGGGTCCACCATGGGACGCGGGACTGAAGCGGGTCGGCTCAGTTCATAAATACGTGAACACTAACGACCATTTAAGCTAAAATCTAGTCTTGCTAATCCTGCTAAATGTGGAGAACATCTATGTACGGGGGAACTAATTTACAAGACGAGTCCAGATGGTGGACTGGACCGGTGCCAGCCCAGAGAGATGAGTATATTTAACAGCGGAGAGGGAAAATGTGGAGGCATCTGAGAAGGTCACCAAAGAAGGTCACAGGCCGCCATCGGGAACCACCTGGAACTCAAAATCAAGGAGAGGCTGATCCACCTGGGGGGGGAGGGGGGGCGGACATTGGGTCCCTTCATACTCGAGCACCTGGGGGTTCCAGCTGGAGCTCCGTGGGTCCCTCGGCAGGTTCAGCTCAGGTGTGTTGGTCAGGTGCTACATGGGCTCGTCCTCTGTGTGAGTGTGGTTCTACAGACCAACATCTATGGGGTGTGTGTGTGTGTGTTTGTGTACGTGTGTGTGTGTAGAAGCAGGTACAGTGCTGCAGGACGAGGACTATAGGAACGCACTGGGGTTTGCTCGGGGGTCCTTCTGGTTCCTGTAGCGCACGGCGAGCCACACCCCCAAGATCTACAGAGACAAAGGACAGTGAAGCTTAAGGAACCTTTGAGGGGCTCCTCACCTGGAGCCAGCAGGGGGCCCTCACCTGGCCAGCTCCGGGGCCACACACTCACCTCCGTGAAGCTGAAGAAGAGGCCCACACCTCCCAGGATCTTCAGGGCTTCTGTTGCATGAGTCAGCATCTTGTCTCCACAGGTGAAACAGTGACCTTCCTTTTTACAGGCCTGCAGTCAAACAGAGGGAGCAGGTGAGTGTGAGGCCCCGCCCCCCTACCCCCTTCCTGGGGTCAGCTCAGGTGTCTCACTCACAGCGGTGCAGCTCTGGACGTCCTGAGCGAACTGGATCTGGCTGCTGGTGGTGTTGAGCAGGCCGCAGCAGTCCAGCTGGTTCTCCAGGTTGATCTTGGTGTTGTTGACCAGCATCCCCCAGGCCGACTTCAGCAGCGTCTCCTGAACATCACACACACACACACACACACACACACGCGCCCTGCTCAGCTCCTGCTGCTTCACAAACACCTGTCCAGCCAGACGCTCACCTGCTGCCCACGGTTCATGGCCAGACAAGAACAGGAAATCCCAAACTGGAAGAGAAACACGATGAAGAGGATGACCATGTACTGAGAGCAGGAGTCAAAGGAATAACGGGAGCGAAGGAGCGCCGGCCGCCAGGGCGCCGCGCCGGAGGCAGGAAGGATACGAAGAACAGCATGACTTGGTGGTGGTGCAACGCCCCGAAGAGGCCCACGATGGCGATGAGCAGCAGGAAGACGCCCACTGCGATCACACCGCCGATGATGTGGATGCTGGACACCAAGCCGAAGCCCTTCCCCCACGCCGCTATGCCGATGAGCAGCAGGCCGACCAGCTGAGAAGCAGAGGCAGGAAGTCAAGCAGAGTCACGTGACACCGCACAGCATCCACGCACGGTCAACACCACGTGACACAGCCCAGCCCCGCGTGTTTACCTGCAGGTAAATGTGTTGACGTCAGCCCCTGAACAGGGTGGTTGTGGTCACACGGATAACAGGCCCCCTCCTGAACCCCGCGCAACACCTGTGTACCTGTGCGCCCACGTGACTCCGCCGCGGCTGAGACTGAGGAAATGGCCCGTTGTTTACGTCACGCGCACGTAAGAGCGAAGCATCATGAGACTCGCGGCTTTGTTGACGGAGTCGAACGACCCTAACGTGATGTTCAGTGGCCGCATTCCTCAGACAAGGAGCCACGGAGGAGCTAATGTGGGCTAATGCGAGCCTCAACATCTGCTGAAGGAGCACGCACACATGCACGCGCGCACACAAAATCGCTGAAAACAAGATAACAGCCCTATCAGCAACCGTTCACCTCCGGCTAACGCTAGCTCAAGCTAAAGGGCTAGCTTAGCCTACAGGGAGACAACGCTTCTATGTCAGAGGCTCTTTAGCTACAACACTGGGTGTTTTACTCAGGGACACACACAAGTCATACCGGCACCCATCCTCCGCCTGAAGCCGATGCTGGTGGAGCAGAACACGGTTTCATTAGGCATCATTCCTTCCTCGAACCTCCTAGAAGCTAGTTGGCCCGAGCCAGCCAGCGGCTAGCACGGCCGTCCGGCAGACACACTCACCATGTAAACCACATTGAGGGAACACAGCGCATTCTTGGAGCAGGTGAAGCCTCCACAGACCATGTTCAGGGCAGCCGTGGAACGGGATGCAGAGACGGACTTCCTCAGAACCAGAACCCCGGCGCTCTTCCTCCACAGCAGAGGGCGTGGCTAATGACGTTAGCGCCGAACGTGACGTAGGCGCTGACCTGGATCAGAGTCCAAAAGCCACTGTTGCTTTCCCGTGTTCGCCACGCACGAGCACTGCTCACCTCTGTCCCTTTAGGTTTTATTCCCTTCTTAGTTAGAGGTTACTTGAGTACAGCCGGTCAGTGGTGCACCCAGGATGTTAGAGGGGCCGGGGCAGGCCCCTCCTCGCCCCCCCCCCCCCCCAACTTTTTCCTACTTATTTATTTTAGCCTTTTAGGCATTTATTTACATGTTTATCCAAGCACCATTTTGTCTGCTTTAATCTGCCAGGGCCTGGTCCTGACGCTTGGCTGCCCCCACCTGCAGGAAGGGCTGTGTGGTCATGGGCGCCGGCTCGGACCGTTTCAGCAGCTCTGCTGGGTGTCTGTTTAACTGTGAGAGAGCAGCGGTGTAAAAAAGGAAGTGCATCATTCAGTTAACCTGCAGAGGAAACCGAAGCGATCTGTTAGGAGATGACGCTGCGGTCTGGAGAGAGAGAGAGAGAGAGAGAGCGAGAGAGACCCTGCTCAGATGTCACTTTCTTCTTCTGCTTCTCAGCTCGACTTGCCGAAGAAGCCGTCAGAAGGTCCAATGGGCTGAAGTGAAAACCCTGGAGGACTTTCTGAAGGATCCATGTGTCAGCATGAACAACAGCAGCAAACCGGCAAACTCCGCGGCCATCAAAGCAGAGATCAAGAGGCACGAATCCCTCCAGAACACCATCAACCGGCTGTCCAGGCAGCTGGAGAGGGTCCCAGACCAGCAGCTGCGCTCAGGCCTGAAGGTCTACCTGCACAGCATACAAGGTGAGCACATGGCTCGTTTCCCTGTAGACAAGGTGAGGACAGTGAGGATGAGGAGCCACACACCAGAAGGTCGACAGGTTCCATCAACAGAGAGAATGTGAAGAGCTCTGCTTTCACTGTTTGGGTGCACTTTATGCTCCAGAGTTTGAGGGCTGGTAGAACCTCTCTGTCAGGGGCCTCCTGGACACCAGTGGTGGGATCCCTAAGCAGCGATCGCCATGGCAGCAGGCTGAGACGAGCCGTGCGGCTCACTTCCTGTCTGCCAATCTGCAGCCTGCCTCAAAGCCACTTCCTTTTACACAAACACACGTTCATGCAAGGCAGACTCGTCGTTTCCTTATTTCCCAGCATTCTTTGGGTGTCGTCTGTTTGAGCATTACAGTAGATGTTCAACGTACGCAATGTAGCACCCAAAGCATCTGGCAGAAGAGGTTACACACCATCCACTAGCCACGCTCTCTTTATGGCTGTTAGCGCTAGCTATCTGCTGCAAGATGAGACTAGCTGTGTTAGCGAGCATGAGCAATGAGATTGTTATCGTTAGCATGATAATACTTCAGTCACTTTCAATACAGAGTTTCTGCCCAGCTACAGTAATTTTGAGTTAGCATCTGTTATCTTTAGTTAGCCGTAATTAGCATAGTCCTAGCCTGATGTTGTTTCGCTCGGTTCACATCTGGTTTGTACGACTGCAACATGGTGGATGGATGGATGATAGACGGGTGGGTGGATGGATGATAGACAGGTGGATGGATGGATGATAGACGGGTGGATTGATGGATGATGGATGGATGATAGACAGGTGGGTGGATGGATGGATGATAGACAGGTGCATGGATGTATGATGGATGGATGATAGACGGGTGGATGGATGGATGGATGATAGACGGGTGGATGGATGGATGGATGATAGATGGATGGATGGATGATAGATGGATGGATAGATGATAGACGGGTGGATGGATGATGGATGGATGGATGGGTCGATGGATGGATGGATGGATGGATGATAGATGGATGGATGGATGGGTGGATGATAGATGGGTGGATGGATGGATGATAGACAGGTGGATGGATGGATGATAGACGGGTGGATGGATGGATAAATGATAGACGGGTGGATGGATGATGGATAGATGGATGGATGGATGGATGGATGATGGATGGATGGATGATAGACGGATGGATGTATGGGTGGATGATAGATGGGTGGATGGATGGATGGATGATAGATGGATGGATGATAGACAGGTGGATGGATGGGTGATGGATGATAGATGGATGGATGATGGATGGATGGATGGATGATGGATGATAGACGGGTGGATGGATGAATGGATGGATGGATGATGGATGGATGGATGATAGACGGGTGGATGGATGGATGGATGGATGGATGATGGATGGATGGATGATGGATGGATGCTGGGTCATGTGACCCTCCTGGACGGGCTGTTATATAAAACCATGTGTGGACACGTGTTCCCACATGGGGACACGTGTCCCTCTGGTTTGTGGACGCTTTGCTGCCGACCTTCAGACCACTTAACATTCATGGTGTCACTGTTGCCCCTCACTGAGGGGAGGAGGGGGCGGGGCTCAGCAGGTGGACGCTCGGCTCACCTTCATCAGATGATGGGGGACTGCAAGTGGTGCATTGTGGGTAAATCATCCTGTCCTCTGCCATTAATATTGTAAAAAGACTGTGAGGGACATGATGTCATCAGTTCAGCTGGTTCATTGATGACCAATAATCACGTTCATGCTGTCAATCCACACACACACACACACACACACACACACACACACACACACACACACACACACACACACACACGTACACATGCAGAAAGGAGAAGAAGCAGCAGGAGGTGATGATGATGATGATGATGATGATTGTGAGCCTGGAAGATTGTAACACCTTAGCAACAAACAAGCCAAACCTCCAAATGAGGAGGAGCCTCTCTCTCTCTCTCTCTCTCTCTCTCACACACACACACACACACACACACACACACACACACACACACACACACACACGTACACATGCAGAAAGGAGAAGAAGCAGCAGGAGGTGATGATGATGATGATGATGATGATTGTGAGCCTGGAAGATTGTAACACCTTAGCAACAAACAAGCCAAACCTCCAAATGAGGAGGAGCCTCTCTCTCTCTCTCTCTCTCTCTCTCACACACACACACCACACACACACACACACAAACACACAGATCAATGGTGAAAACACGAGATGGGGACCATGCGTCCTGCTTCCTCCTTCCATGCTTCCTAAGTGGCTCTGCCCGCCTCCTTCTCCGTCTCCTCCAGCTTGTGTGTTGCCGCCGCCGCCCCCTGACAGGCGGCGAGCTGGAGGGAGGGGCTGGACTTGGAAAGGCTGAGCCATAAAGAGCAGGAACCTTGCAGAGGCGGAGGGCGAGAGGAGGGGGGTGGGAGCTAGCAGAGGGATGAGGAGAAGCTGCTCCTCCCGGTTTGACTGGAACGCTCAGGCTCCAAGGGAGGGACAGGGACAGCGGAGGTGCCAGCCGCCGTGTGTGCGTTAGTGCGTGTGAGCGTAAACCTGAACCTTTGTGAACACGCCTCTCACTGCCTCTGTCGTCACGCACGCCGCTGGGATGGCTGGACGCGCCCTGACGCGCTCCCGCACCGCTGGTCTCCCGCCCGCGTCCTTCCCGCGCGTCTCCTTGAGGCTGCTGCGCTCTTTGGACGGGCGCTGCTGTTGACACACGTGTGCTCGGACTGCGCGCAGCCTCGGGCGCTGCTCGCCGGTGACACCGGTGAATTTCCAATCAGGCTACCTTCAGCTGCCGGATGACGTGTGATGCAGCCGTGGCCAAGACGACGGATTGAACGACACTTCCGACGGTGATGCCGGTGAAACGAGGAAATCATTAGCATCTGACAGCATGATGAAGGCTGGCTGGCTGCATACGTGTGCACGGCACGCTTCTAACTGATTATTTCCAGGGAACAAAAGCAGCGATGGGACTCCACCGACAGTCTGCCAAACACAGAGACGTGAGGCTCCGTGACTGAAATCCAAATCAAACAAAGGGATTCGGGGGACGATGAAGATAGGGGCCCCTCTGCGGCTGCACCTTCAGGGAGGGAAACTCGAGCTGTCCGATTTCAGACGTTAACTTCATGTCTGCCTTCAAGCCCGACCACATGAGCGGCGGCGGCGGCGGCACCCTGCAGCAGCGCACCACCTACCTCATCTCCCTCACCCTGGTCAAAGTCGAGGCAGTGGAGGAGAGTGGAGGGGAGGCCAAGAAGGAGGAGGGCCAGCCGGGCGAGGAGACAAGAGCCGAGCCGGACCTGCGGAAACCGCAGAGGCTCACAGAAACTGACGGCGAGAGACGACGCCTGAGTCCAGGAAAAGACCAGAGATCCGCCCCCGGTCAGGCTCAGGACGCCTTCCCAGACCCACCGCCATGCAACCTCACCATTGCTGCACCTGCCGAGAGACTTCAGAAGACAAAGTCTGCAGATCTGACGTCGCCATCGGCATCTACAACACCTCCGGAGCCCAGCCGGACCCCCACCAGGACCAGCCTTCCGATCCGCCCACTGGGACAGCGTCCGGTGAGTTTGCTGAAGTCTCACAGCAGCGTGACCACCCGTGGCCGTGATTCCAGGGAGGGCAGAGACCGCAGCCCGACCTCCGCTCAGAGCCTGGACCGTAAGGACTGCCGCATGCCGGCACGCTCGCCGGCCCCTGTAGGGCTTCGTGGGCAGAGGCCAGCAGACCCGGCGGATGGAGGGAGCTGCAGGATGACATTCCCTGTGTACCACAGCAGGACATTGGTGGGGCGGTGATGAGGGACATTCCCAGGAAGGAGAGACTGAAGACAGGTTCAGCCTCTCTCCCTGCGCCCAGCCAGGCCATTAAACCGGCGGCGCGCAAAGGCAAGAGCCGCACGCTGGACAACAGCGACCTAAACAGTTTGTCTGAGGAGATGGGCCTGGCCCGAGAGGCCCAGCAGGCCCAGCAGGCTCAGCGGGGCTCTGCCAAAGACCGGAAGATGCTGAAGTTCATCAGTGGTATATTCACCAAAACGTCAGCAGCAGCCACTTCCACAGCTCCTCCTGTCCACATTCAGCGGGACTCCAGTGAGGAGGAAGGTAGGGCTCCACAAACACACCAGCACCTCCGTCACATCCGCGACACCCAGTCTAGAGGCCAGACCGAGGGTGGTGACCCTCTCCAGGATTTAGAGATGTGTCTGTGGTTGTTGTGGAGACAGCTCCTCTCACGGTAGGAGAATCGCTGTAAATGTACAGTCCTCACCCACAATCAGAGGTCCTCACCTCACAGTAGGACAGTTAAAGGCAGGACGTTAAAGGAGGACAACAGGAGCCGTCCGCACTGCTGCTCCACACACACACACGTACACACACAAAGACACACACACAGGGACAAACGCACACACCTCCTTCCTCTGTTTCTGTCACTCTGTTTCATCCAACTCTTCCTATAGAAGCACAGGCAGCACCAGTCCTACTGGTTTCCATGGCAACACTTCCTTCTGCCCTCTGTCTGTATTCTTGTACCTGCAACATATTGAGTCCCAAAGTCCACATTCTACTAGCAAAGTAAGGACATTTTGTATGGTCCTCACAACTTTAAAGAGGGTTAAAGTCTGGATTTAGGTCAGGGTCAGGGGTCCTCACAAAGATAGAAGTAAAAGGATGGGTGCATGTGTGTGTGCAGGAGGTTTCTTGTGGTAATGATAAAGACGAAGAAGATGATGATGTTGATGATATTGATGATGATGATGGTGATTTTGTGGTGATGATGATGAAGATAATGATGAAGATGATGGTGATGATGAAGATGAAGAAGATGATATTGATGATGATGATTTTGTGATGATGATAAAGATGATGAAAAACATGAAGAAGATGATGATGATTTGATGATGATGGAGATGATGGTGATAATGATGATTAAGAAGATGATGATGATGATGATGGTGATGATGACAAAGATGATAATGATGGTGATGGTGATTTTGTGATGATGGTGGTGATGGTGATGATGATGATGGTGATGGTTATGATGATGATGGTGATGGCTATAATGATGGTTATGATGATGATGGTGATGTGATGATGATCATGGTTATGATGATGATGATGGTTAGGATGATGATGGTGATTTGATGATGATGGTTATGATGATGATGGTTATGGTGATGATGATGTGATGATGATGATGGTTATGATGGTGATGGTGATGATGATGATGGTGATGTGATGATGGTGATGTGATGATGATGATGATAATGATAGTTATGATGATGATGTGATGGTGATGATGATGGTGATGATGATGGTTATGGTGATGATGATGTTATGATGACGGTTATGATGATGATGGTGATGGTGATGATGATGAGGAGGAGGAGGAGAGGGAGAAGGAGGAGGCAGGATGTAGTTTGGATGATTTCATCATGTTTCTGACTGATTGTTGTCTCCGTCTCTCTCCAGTAAATCTTGCCAACAGCCAGGAGTGGAGCCTGAGCAGATCCATCCCAGAGCTCAAACTGGTGAGACATGAGACTGAGAACATCCCATAATGTCAATATCACAGACACAGAGCATAGAGCTCAATGACCTCCATCATTCTGAAAAGGAAGAACCTGGAACAACCCGGAGCTACACTCTGAGCTCCAGAGACAGCTCTTTGAGTTCTACTCTGAGGGCTTCGACAGACGGGGTTGTGTCTTCACAAATCCTGTTCAATCAAAGGACAGAGGTCAAACATCTCTGAAGACCAGGTCCCTCAGACATATGACTGTACACAGCCTCAATAGGGCACTAAAAAACTGGCATTTGAATTTATCGCCAAGAGGTTTTTAACTATCACAAACAGCGTAGGGCTTCCGGACCGAAGAAGAGACCAGACAACAACACTGACGTTACACCAACAACCACTGTCAACACCATCACACACCTACATAAGGTCACGCTGTTGTCCTCCCTCCCCCAGGGCATTCTGGGAAATCTGAAGAGTGGAAAGTCGGCACTGGTGAACAAATACATCACAGGCAGTTATGTCGCCCTGGAGAAGCCTGATGGTGAGAAGAAACAAGTGCTCCTTCACAACGTTTCACATGTTCTTCTGCTAATGACGCGTGTTGTTGTCAGGAGGACGGTACAAAAAGGAAGTTCTGGTGGATGGGCAAAGTCACCTGTTACTGATCCGAGAAGAGTCCGGCTCGCCAGACGCACAGGCACGTGTGTGTGTGTGTTTACGTGTGTGTTGTTTCATTGTGGTTGTCTGGGATGCTAACCTGCTAACAGCGGCGTGTGTTCCTCTGCAGTTCTGCAGCTGGGTGGATGCAGTGATCCTGGTCTTCAGCCTGGAGAACGAGGCCAGTTTCCAGGAGCTCTATCAGTTCTACAGCCAGCTGAGTTCGCAGCGTACCGACGTCCCCGTCATTGTCGTCGGCACTCAGGGTCAGCAGATGAAGCAGCTTGAGGTGGTAGAGAGCAGGGCTGGACCCGGTCCTATGAGGGTCCGAATCAAGCAGGGTATTGTGTCCTATCAGGTAGAAACCTGCTCGTCCAGAACCACCTGGTAGGACCAACGACCCTGCTCATAGGACTGTAAACACCCCCGTTTGGGGAGGGTTAAACATTCATGTCCTATTATAAAACCGGTCAGGCGACCAGTCGTTCAGTGGTCGGACTCATTCGGAGTTCTGTCTGGCTTGTGTTCTAAGTGTTGGTGATGCGTTCTCAGGGCTGTTCTGGGTGTGCACCAGAACCGCCTCAAGACAAAAGACATCGGGGCAGCAGTGGAGAACCTCATAGAACTGTTCTGACTGTTCTCCAGCTGTCTGCAGCCAGAACCAGATCCAGGTTCCTCTACTGATGTTGCCTCTTCTGGGTTTCCTCCTCTGTGCTAGCAGATGTTTCCTGTCATCTGTTGAGGGTTACGGGCTGGTGTCATGTTCCTCGACATCTGGGTCCAGATTTGGGGGGATGAACTTGATCGGGAGGTATCGATCCCTGACAGGAAGTGTGTTTGTCTCCAGATAAAATCAGCAGCACCAACCCGCGAGTGATTGATGACCAGCGGGCCAGGCAGCTGTGCGTTGACGTGCGCCACTCACTCTTTTATGAGACCTGCGCCACCTACGGCTTCAACGTGGACCGGGTCTTCTCAGAGGGTGGGTGCACTGGAGCAGGTCCATCATTGCTGATCACCTGATCAACGACCGACTGAGACCTTTATGTTTTCCAGCTGCCCAGAAGATTGTAGCTCAGAGGAGGCACGTGGCGCTGCAGGCCTGCAAATCTCTTCCCAACTCTCCCAGTCACTCTGGAGGATCCACACCTGGATCTGCGTCCTTCTCTGGACAGGTAGCGCGGATGCACCAAACACTTTTTTTGCCTCCTGTCCAAATCTTCTGGTGCAGGACATGGAGCTCCTCAGAGGGTTCTCCTCGTGAATGTTAACAGGGCTGATGAGAACTTCTCTGGGCCATTAAACATGCATGATTCTGTTCATCCATCAAAGTCAAATGTAATTTTAAACCACATCCATCTAATCATCTCACATTCTTTGCGTTCCTCACATTCTACATTGTCCTGGATGGTGATGATGATGATGATGACAGAAAGGTTGTCAGTCACCCAGCAGATTTTCATCTGTCAGCATGTTCTCTCTCCTCCCATGCTTCACCTCTCATCTCCCCCTGCTGCCTCCACCGCGGCCACACCTCTCAGGCCAGTAACGGTTTGAGTTACACCTGCTCGCTGCCCTCCACCCCCGTGGTGTCTCACAGAGAGCTACGGGTGGCTCAGAGCGAGGCGGGGGGCAGCCTCACTTCCCGTTCTCTGAAGAACATCCCCAGACGGCCCTCCCTCTTCAAGGTCAGCTGTTTCCACCCCTGTCTCACATCCCTCTCTCTGCCTCTCTCCATCACACCTCCACTCGATTCCTTCTGCTGCTGCTGGTCAACACTCTGCTGTTGGGTTTATTGCAGAACCGGGACTCAGAGAAGAAGGCTGCTGAGGGTAAAGGAGACCCGAGCGCCATGCGAGGCGTTCCCATCAAACAGGTTTGTTTAAAAACCAGCAACTCCATCTTCTCTGAGATGTTCGTGATGCTTTCCTGTGTCCTCTGGGTTCACTCCTGGTTTGGCTTCTTCAACAGAGCATCCTGTGGAAGCGGAGCGGCAGCTCTCTGAATAAAGAGTGGAAGAAGAAGTACGTCACCCTGTCGAACAATGGCACCCTGTCGTACCACTCCAGCTCTAACGTAAGGACGCTCCTGCCAATGTCCTCCTGGGTGTTCATCCCTTGGGTGGATGAGCGATCATCTGACGGAAGTCTTGTGGCTGCTTTTAGGATTACATGCAGAACATCCACGGGAAGGAAATGGACCTGCTGCGGGTGACCGTTAAGGTTCCAGGGAAACGTCCTCCCAGAGCTGTGACCCCCGCTGGCCCCTCGCCGGTGCCTACAGGGTCAGGACCCGGCGTTAATGGACTTGCGGCTGCTGACGGCACCACTGCAGGTGCAAGACTGGTGGACCTAACTGGACCTACCTCAGTTGTAGGGTTGCGTATCAGTTTGACCTCTCCTGTCTCCCCATCAGTGCCTCAGGTGTGTCTGGCCACGCCCTCTGTTTCGGACAAGCGACCCGGAGCCGAGCGGGGTCTTCAGCGCTGCCCGTCCTCGCTGTCCACCAAAGCGCAAAGTGTCGGTACGTAAATGCCAAACTTCTGCCACTCTGAACCTGCACCCAGAGATCTGCATCACACCTTTGTTCCTGCCGAATGTCAGATGCCCTCGAAGGGGCAGCTGCTTCTCTCTCCAGTAAAGACCCCAACCAGTGCTCCCCCATGAGCGACAGGAAGAAGAACAGGAGGAAGAAGAGCATGAACCAGAAAGGAGACGCAGCAGCTGGGCAGGCTGAAGGTGCGTCTCCATCTCCGCTGAGCTGACTGCACGCTGTGTTTAACACCTTTGGCTAACAACTGACTGAAGATCCTTCTGTCTTCTCAACTCTTGTCTGTCTTCTTCTTTGCTTGTCTCGCTCTGCAGCCAAACGCAAAATGTGGAAATTAAAGAGCTTTGGTAGCTTGAGAAACATTAATAAGACAGGTAACAGTGAGGAAGAGCTGTTTCTGTTATCATCTTCATCACTCCTCTCTTCTTTTGCTTTCTGCTCTCCATCCCTCACACTCATTAGCTGTTTTTGAACTCCCGCAAACCTCATTTGACTTTGTTCTCCTCTATTATCCCTCACAGATGAAGAGAATGCCGACTTCATCATCGTGTCTTTCACTGGACAGACCTGGCACTTCGAGGCCCAGACTCTGGAGGAAAGAGATTCGTGGGTGTCGGCCATAGAGAGCCAGATCCTGGCCAGCCTCCAGTCCTGCGAGAGCGGCAGAAACAAGGTGGGTTCCTCAAATTCAAACCACCCAGTCAGCTTCTCAATGCAAGCAGCAAGAAGGAAGGTCTCACGGGTACCTTCAAGAGCGCCATCTAGGTGACTGGAAGGATCTTATTTATTTAGGCTGGTAGGTTTGAAGCTGCAGCCTAAACTCATTCAAGAAGAGGACAATTCTAGGAACTAGTACCGGTTCTAGGAACTGTGGGCTTGTTCTACTGGTTCCCAACAGTTTGAAACATATTGTAAGTCCAAGTCTCCTCACTGTGTGTGTGTGTGTGTGTGTGGTGTGTGTGTGTGTGTGGTGTGTGTGTGTGTGTGTGTGTGTGTGTGTGTGTGTGTGTGTGTGTGTGTGTGTGTGTGCTCCAGGCTCGGCGTAGCAGTCAGAGTGAAGCTGTTGCCCTTCAGGCCATCCGTAACACCAAAGGCAACAGTCTGTGTGTGGACTGTGAAGCACCGAGTGAGTTGTGACTGTGGGCACCTTTATCCTCGTCGGTTCTCCCATCTCTAGGCAGCATTGTTGCTGCTGGGACTTTACGTTTGTAATAATTCCGCTTACTCTGATCGACCCTGCAGATCCTACTTGGGCCAGTCTCAACTTGGGTGCGCTGATCTGCATCGAGTGTTCGGGGATCCATCGGAATCTGGGGACTCACCTGTCCCGCGTTCGCTCGCTGGACCTGGATGACTGGCCTGGAGAACTGACCCAAGTCCTGGCTGCCATCGGAAACCACATGGCCAACAGTATCTGGGAGAGCTGCACCCAGGGCAGGACTAAACCCGTGCCGAGTTCCACCCGGTGGGTCAGCTTCTCTCCTCCATCTCTGGACATATTTACTCAGAACATCACCGCACCTAACAAGCCCAGGTTCTAGTAGAAAGGAACAGTTCTGGAGCGTATGGTGCACATGTTGGGGTCACATCCAGGCCGTCAGAACTTGCAGAGACATTGTTTTGGGAGAGTTTTGTGCAGCTGGGCGGTTAAAATCATTTAACGGTGTCTGAGATTCTAACAGGTTCCTGCTTGTGTCTGCTCTCCAGAGAGGAAAGGGAGTCCTGGATCCGGGCCAAGTATGAACAACGGGAGTTTGTGGCTCCCCTCCAGCTGTCCCCGAGTGCCCAGCTCTCAGAGGACGGAATGCCTGCATGGCTGCTGTGTGCGGTGACAGACAGGGATCTGCCCAGATTACTGCTGCTCCTGGCCCACAGCACCAAGGATCAGATCAACGGCACCCAGCCCGGGGCCCCCTCACTGCCTCGCACGGCCCTGCATGCTGCCTGTCAGCTGGGAGACGTGGTCATGACCCAACTGCTCATTTGGGTGGGTTCAGTTCCATGCTCAGTCAGTCAGGGTTGATCTTGTGAGCACGGCCGTGTAAAGAGGGTTTGTCATTTCTCCACAGTACGGAATCGATGTCAGAGCTAAAGATCACCAGGGTCAAACGGCCATGAGGATAGCAAGAAAATCAGCTAGCAGAGGCTGCGTGGATATTCTGCTCCAGCATGATTGTCCCAGCGAGACCTCCCCACCCACCACCACGCCGGTTCTCTCTCGTCGGTCCAGCACGGCCAGCCTGGGTCGCACCAGCTCCAGAAAGCGCGTTCCCTAGACGACTCTCTGAAGACTGAACCACGTCAGTCACCTCAAAAGCAATATTCCTTCGGTTGTTTGAGACATATTGCTGGAATCATCATTGAGCTCGTTTTGAATGAAGTAGAAGTTTGTAGTCCTCTGTGGTTTTCTGTTCACCCCTTGCAGAAGTGCAATAATAAAAGCAACAAGCGGCTGGTTGGAGGCTGATCCGACCGCTCCTCCACCATGTTCCCTTCAATCAATTGGAAGTCCAATCAATCTGCTTAGACTAGACGTAGCAAAGGTTTTCAATGTGAAATATGTCAGTATTCCTCTCACAGATGTGTCATTTAATATCCTGTCAATGTTGCTATACTACATATTACTGTTCAACTGTAACCGCGACACAACCGAAAGACTCATTTTTGTAAATGATTTTTACTGGTCGTTTTGGGAATATTGTCACGTTTTTTTTTTTTTTTCATTGTCCTTGTTCAGAAGCATCAAACGCAGGAAGCAGCGTCCCAGTGGCGTCTGAAGAGCTGCAGGTTACATCACACAACATGTGGGAAATGAGTATTGAAACAAAATAAACTTTTTTATTCAACGTCATCCAGCTCGTCTGCTTGTTTTATAACTTCTTGATCTGACTTACGGTTTTGGAGTAGAACATGTGTCAGTGTTCCCTCAGAACCCACTCCTGACAGATCATTCATTGATCACTTTTACATTTATTATAAAATATTCTTCAATGCTCAGAGCACAGTCTTACTATAGCAGATGTCTTTCAGATAATTCTGTAGCTAAGTTTAAGGAAGTGATCCCTGTGCTAATCCCAGGACCACCTGTGCTTCTCTGGAGGAAACCCTCCACAGTCAGCAGCAGGAGAAAGAGGAGACACACAGGAGAGAGCTGATGGAGCAGGAGAAAGGCCTGAATCACAAGCTCCTTGTGATTGAGGAGGAATTTGAGAAGAAGCTGGAGGAAGAAACACAAAGGTTTGATGAAGAGAAAGAGGCCTTGAGGCAGCAGCTCATTCGACAGCAAGAAAGGTTCAAGAAACTGCTGGATGAAGAGCAACACAAATATAATGAGAAGATCATGGAAAAAGAAGAGTCAACGAAGCAGCAGCTGTTGGCTAAAGAAGAGAAGTTTAACAAGGTGGTGGCTGATGTTTATCAGCGATGGGAGAGCAGAGCTGAGAAATGGGTCCAGATGAAGGAAGAGCTGGAGCACAAGGTCCAGGAGAGCCAAAGTTTGAGGGAACATGAGGAGGAGAAGACCAAAGAAGAGCTCCAGAGGCTCTCTGAAACAATCTTCCAACTTGAGGTGAGACGCTTTCGCCTTTGTTCCTCTTTCAGAAGACTTCAGATGATGTTCAGTGAAATCTAAAACACAATCTCTCTTTTCTGCAGCTTCAGGTATCAAAGAAGCAGAAGAAAAAAATGCTTCTGTAGATGGAAGTTCTGGAAAAAGATGAAGTTCTGGAAAAAGTAAACGACAATTCCAGAGCTCCCAAAGCTGCCCTCCTCCTCCTCCTCCTCCTCCTCCTCTACATCCTGACCTCCACAGCATCACATCCTCAAAGTAAACCACCAGATTGTAGATGTTTCAAATGACAGCTTTGGAAATGGCTTCATTTCATTACTTGAGTCAGTTGGTTTCCTCCAGCAGATAAACCAACCAACTCATAGCTTCAACCACACCCTAGATCTAGTTCTGACTTATGGTGTTGAGGTAGAACATGTGTCAGTGTTCCCTCAGAACCCACTCCTGTCAGACCATTCTTTGATCACTTTCACATTTATGATTAAGGATTCTTCTATGCTCAGAGCACAGTCTTACTATAGCAGATGTCTTTCAGATAATGCTGTAGCTAAGTTTAAGGAAGTGATCCCTGTGCTGATCCCAGGACCACCGTGTCCTTCTCCATTTTTATCTTAGCCCTGCTGAGGTTGACTCTATTGCTGAAGGTGCAGCAACCTCACTGAGAATCACGCTTGATTCTGTTGCCCCCCTGAAAAAGAAAATGGTAAATCAGAGGAGGTGTGCCCCCTGGTATAATTCACATATCAGGACCCTCAAGCAGAAAATGTGAAGACTGGAAAGGAAGTGGCATTCTTGCAAAATGGACAGCTATCATGTAGCCTGAAAAGTCTGTTTATTATTTTAGAAAAAGGCCATCTTTAAGGCTAGGACAGCTTATTTTTCTTCTTTGATTGAGGAAAATAAGAACAACCCCAGGTTTCTTTTCAGAACTGTGGCCAAATTAACTAAGAGTCACAGTGTTTTAGATCCACGTGTCCCTTCTTCCCTTAGTGGTGAAGACTTCCTGAGCTTCTTCACTGATAAAGTTCTAGCTATCAGAGAGAAAGCTAACCAGGCCATCCCTACAACTGGACCATCACCAGACGTGCTGACTGTGGGAACATACAGGTTCTCCAATGAGCCCTTAAACTCCTTCAGCCCTATATATTTTTCTGAGGCGTCGTCGCTAATTCAGAAATCCAAGACCACCACGTGTTTTTTAGATCCCATCCCAACACACCGAAGGATGTTTTACCATTGATAGGCAGTTCTATCCTGGACCAGATCAATGGTTCTTTAGCGACAGGTTATGTACCCAGGTCCTACAAGGTGGCAGTTATTAAGCCGTTGCTTAAAAAACCATCACTGGATCTTGATGTGTTAGCAAATTATAGGCCAACATCCAACCTTCCTTTTATCTCTAAAATTATTGAGAAGGTGGTGGTGACTCAGTTACTGTAGCACCTGCAGAGAAACAGCCTGTTTGAGATGTTTCAGTCAGGCTTTAGAGCTCATCCCAGCACAGAAACAGCACTTCTTAAAGTTACTATTGATTTTCTATTTGATATTTTTTGTGTGTGTTTCTGTGCTCTGTGCCTCTCCTCTCCTCTCCTCTCCCCATCCTTCTCCTTCTCCGTTTCCTCTCCTCTCCTCTACTTTCCTCTCCTCTTTCCCCTCCTCCTCCTTCTCCTCTCCTCTACCTCCCCTTCACTCTACTTCTCCTCTCCTCTACCCCTCTCCTCTCCTCTCCTCTCCCACCTATCCTATCCTCTACCTGTCCTCCCCCTTCTCCTCTCTCTTTACCCAGCCGGCCATCAGCAGGAGGGTCCCCCTACATGAGCCTGGTCCTGCTCAAGGTTTCTTCCTGTTAAAGGGGAGTTTTTCCTTGCCACTGTTGCTTGTCTGGGGTCAGGCCCTGGGATTCTGGAAAGCACCTTGAAACAATTTTGATTGTATAAGACACTATATAAATAAAGATTGATTGATTGAGATTGATTTCTCATAGCTTCAGATCATGGACTGGTCTCTATGCTGGTTCTGCTGGATCTCAGTGCTGCTTTTGATACAGTTGATCACAGCATCCTGTTACATAGACTGGAACATGTGATTGGGATTAAAGGGACAGCACTAGACTGGTTTAGATCATATTTATCTGATAGATACCAGTTTGCATGGTGTTCCCTCTTCATACAGTAGGGTTAGTCATGGAGTTCCTCAAGGTTCTGTACTTGGACCAATCCTTTTCACCTTGTACATGCTTCCCTTAGGGAACATTATTTGGCAGCATGGGATAAATTTTCATTGTTATGCTGATGACACTCAGCTATATTTATCCATGAAACCAGAGGAGACAGAGCAGATAGTGAAGCTTCAGACCTGTCTTAAAGACAAAGTCCTGGATGTCTTCACATTTCCTCCTCCTTAACTCAGGAAATACCAAGGTCATGGTGTTTGGTCCTGAACCTCTCAGGGATAGATTAGATCACATGATCACTCTAGATGGTATCTCATTAACATCTAGTCTCTCTGTGAGGAATCTAGGAGTAACTTTTGACCAAAATCTGTCCTTTAACTCACATATTAAATTTGTATCTCGAAGTACCTTTTTACATTTGAGAAACATCGCAAAGATCAGGGAACTACTGACACGGCAAGATGCTGAAAAGGTAGTCCATGCATTTGTTACTTCCAGGCTGGACTATTGTAATTCTTTATTATCATTGTGTCCAAACAACCCTTTAAGAAGCCTCCAGTTGATCCAAAATGCTGCAGCCAGAGTTCTGACAGGTATTGACAAAAGAGATCACATAACTCCTGTAATGGCGTCGCTTCATTGGCTGCCCGTTAAATTTAGAATAATTTTTAAAACCCTTCTTTTGATCTTCAAGGTCCTCAGAGGCCCTCGCTCCATCCTACCTGGAAGAGCTAGTGACACCTTGCCAGCCCAATAGACCACTCCGCTCTCAGAATTCTGGTCTACTTGTGGTCCCCAGAGTCTCTAGGAGTAGAATGGGGGGCCGAGCATTTAGCTACCAGGCCCCCCTGCTATGGAACTAGCTCCCTGTCCAGGTACGGGAGGCTGACTCCATCTCTACTTTTAAGATTAGGCTTAAAACCTTCCTCTTTGATGAAGCTTAGTGTTACTAATTCTGTAGTTCCAGTTACTATCATAGACAGACAAATTATCATACTTAGGGGGTCGTCTAATCATTAGGTTAACATCTTAGGCCAAGGCTGTCGGGGTCCAGAAACATGATCACCTGACAGGCCTCTATCACCCCACTGGATCATGGTTTCCTCTCCTCTCCTCTCCTCTCCCTGTCCTCCCCTTTCTCCTCTCTTTTTCCTTGCCACTGTTGCTTGTCTGGGGTTAGGCCCTGGGATTCTGGAAAGCACCTTGTAAAAGACGCTATATAAATAAAGATTGATTTGATTTGATTTGAGTTAGTCAAAAAACTCCTCGGTGGCAGGGCCCTGGGGGTGGATGAGATCCGCCCGGAGTTCCTTAAGGCTCTGGACGAACTGGAAGAAGTAGCTGGGGAGAGGGAAGTCTGGGCCTCTCTGCTTAGGCTGTTGCCCCTGCAACCCGAACCCGGATAAGCGTCAGAAGATGGTTGAATGGATGGTTTCTCAGTGGGTGTGTCGCTGAGTCAGGAAAAACAGTTAACCACAGGAAGCGGTTGGTGGTGCACTGTGGACCTTTGGTTTGGGTTATGCTTACAGCAAACTGTCACGCAGGCGCACTGGCTTGTCGGCCAGGTGAAACAGATGGTGTGGCCATGCTAGTGCTAATGATCGGTGGATCAAAAAATCCTGATGACAGACGTCCTGTATTTGTTTAGTTTGATTTATTTCCGCTTGTTGTTTGCAAGTAACTAGAATTGCCCGCCTCTTTAATTTTAAATAAAGTAAATCCAACAAACCCCGTGTACAGTGCACCAATGAACTATTCTGAGTAAACAGGAAGTGACACAATATGTTACCCAATGGAAGCAAAAGAGAGGCTCAATCACTGTTTGAATCTGTTTGGCCAGTCAAAGGAACAGCTGGTGGGGAGACAGACTGCGTACACTGGTGTCTAGGAATTGCTCGTACAGTCCAGTGAAATGCATTTCCTGACAAGTCTTACAAGGTCAATTAAGGGTGCATCCAACCTTGGTGTACTGGCGATTACACTTCCAGGACTGCTTGCCTTCCTTGAGCCACTTCACGATCTGGTCAGCGGTCAGCTTCCCAAACTCCCAAGGTGGTGGTCATCTTCGTCACACTACAGACTACAATGCGATTTTGACCTGAGTTTAGCCTTCACCTGAGTGGGTCCAGCTTCAGCCTTCCTTTCCGTAGTTTGTTCGATGCATTGAACCACTCTGCTGTTGTCTTTTCCTTGGTGGCTTAGTGGCTCACTGATCCCTCCTAAGAGCCCATTCAATGATCTCAGTGGTGACTCGGGATACTGCTGACCGCGTATAAAGCAAAGCAGCAAAGTCCTACAGGTTGTGGCTCCTGTGAGGACCAGCCCGCATGATGCCATTCTGTAAACAATAGTCCAGGAAACTAGGTCCTGGGACAGCTGGACCAGCTGTAACAGCTGTCCAAAGGTCTCCTGTCTCTCCTCCAGACAGTGGACATAGGACGCGCATTGGAGTTTGGGGCCATTGGGGTCTTTAAAGGTCTCCATCATGCAACTAAGAACCAGACGGATGCAGCAAGTGGCTTCAAGGCAATGGAATCACCCAGCCTGAGAGCTGGAGGGTTGTCTATGATATTTAGTTTGTGCTGTTCAAAAAAAAATGTTTGAACTGTCTCCAGCCAACACCTGCTGAGCACCGTACGCTCACAGAATGCTGACATGGAGATATTCTCAATCTCTTTTCTTTTATTACTTTATTTTGAAATGATAAAGACTCTATGAGTTGCAGGTTTTTTCCATATTAACAAAGTTTAATGAGCCTGGTAGCTATGCTGTCTGGGGCAGTTTGCCCCTGGTAGGGTCTCCCAAGGCATATTGGTCCTAGGTGAACGGTCAGACAAAGAATTGTTCATAAAACCCATCATGGTACATCCAAAAAGGGAAGCCGCGTACCCGGCCCGGAGGGTTACCCGCGCCCCACCTGGGAGCCAGGCCTGGGGCTCGATGGCGAGCGCCTGGTGGCCGGGCCTACATCCATGGGGCCCGGCCAGGCCCAGCCCGAACCAGCTACATGGATACTGCCATCTCCAGTGGACCCACCACCCGCAGGAGGAGCATGAAGGGTCCGGTGCAGTGTGGATTGGGTGGCGGACCAAGGCGGGGGCCTTGGCGGTCCGATCCTCAGTTATGGAAATTGGCTTTTGGAACATGGAATATCACCTCTCTGGCGGGGAAAGAGCTGGAGCTTGCGGGGGAGGTTGAGCGCTACCGACTAGATATGGTCAGCCTCACCTCCACACATAGTGTCGGCTTAGGAACCCAAGTCCTTGAGGGGGGTTGGACACTCTTCTACGCTGGAGTTGCTCAGGGTGAGAGACGGAGAGCGGGGGTGGGCTTTTTGCTTGCCCCCAGATTCTCTAGTTCAACGTTGGGGTTCTTGCGGTTGCTTCTCTGCACCTTCGGGTTGGGGAATGGGTTCTGACAGTTGTTTGTGCGTATGCACCAAACAATAGTTCAGAGTACCCGCCCTTTTTGGAGGATCTAGGACGGACGCTGGACAGTGTCCCGACTGGGGACTCCATCGCGCTGCTGGGAGACTTCAACGCTCACGTGGGAGGAACAGTCTTCCCGATCACAACCAGACTGGTGTTCAGTTATTGGACTTCTGCGCTTGTCGCAGTTTGGCCATAACTAACACTATGTTCGAACATAAAGTTGTTGTTCATCGGTGCTCTTGGCCTTTATAGTCAAGTCAGCTGATCTGTGGCCATATGTATTGGACACTCAGGTGAAGAGAAGAGCAGAGCTGTCAACTGATCACTACCTGGTGGTGAATTTGATGAGGTGGAGGAGTTCAAGTATCTCGGGATCTTGTTCACGAGTGAGGGTTGGATGGAACATGAGATCGACAGGCGGATCGGAGCGGCGTCAGTGATGCGGGCGCTTAACCGATCCGTCATGGTGAAGAAGTAGCTGAGCCAGAAGGCAAAGCTCCCGATTTACCGGTCGATCTAGGTCCCAGTCCTCACCTATGGCCATCAACGCTGGGTGATGACCGAAAGAACGAGATCGCGGATACAAGCAGCTGAAATGAGTGTCCTCCGCAGGGTGGCCGGGCTCAGCCTTAGAGATAGCGTGAGAAGCTCGGAAATCCAGAACGAGCTCGGAGTAGAACCGCTGATTCTCCACATCGAAGTCAGTCATCGAGTCAGCTGGGGTGGCTCGGGCATCTGG
>NC_079527.1:585000-675000 GCF_003711565.1 Takifugu flavidus | reverse complement strand
CACAGACAGGGAGAACAATCAGGGCCGCCTGACACACAGGTGACAGACAGGACACGCAGGTAACACGCTCAGACACTCTTTAACCGATCCATCGTGTGGCTTTAATACAACAGGCAGGACTGTGAAAACGAGGCTAGCACAGTGTAGCTTAGCATTAGCCGCACACCTCTGTTCTGGTGACAGCTCCCCCTGGTGGACGTGCTGCTCGAGGTCTCGCAGAAGCTGCAGGAAGTCCAGCTGAATTTTCACCTGGATGACTGAGGTGACAAACACGGAAAACTGGCTCTATAGTCCCCACACTGTAACCATAGCAACCAGCTCCTCCAGAAGGAGGGGGGTTTACAACCACAGGTCTCTGAGGGCGCCATCAGCCCGTTGGACAGCTGCTGTGAGCAAAGCATGATGGGAAAAACTCCCCTGCATCATATTCAGAAACCGTCTGTGACGACCTCAGGCCCGAGAGAAGATGTGCTAAAATTACAGCTGTGGCTGCCCCCCCCCCCCAGCTGTCCTGACCTTCCACACATCAAGAGCAGAGTCCTGTCAATCACGGCCAGGGGGCGGGGCTAACCCCACCAAAGCAGCTCCATTTTTGAATTGTCCTGATAGCCGCGCATAAGCTAACGTAGCCGACAGCAATGCTGAGACAAAAAGCTAAAGGTAAGATGCCACTAACCGTGTGAGGCTAAAACTGTGTGAGGCGATCCCCTAAAAGCTAAAACCCCCTGACAGAGTTTGAATATGAGGGCAGACATTGATGCAATACAAAAATCAATAAACTCTGTAAATATTCAGCCAATCTGGTCGCTTATGGTGGCTTCAGAAACCGCCACTGGAGGGCAGGGTTGTGACGGCAGCAACAGCTGGCACACAAGCTAACTGTGGCGCGAGCGGCTAACTCCAGCAACGCTTGCTAACAGTAGCAAAACTGTCACAGGCGGAGAAGATTCTTCTGTTGATCCTGGTAGAGAAACGTAACCAGCTGGTGGCTCTTTGTTGTGTGTTTTCAGATTTACTGCTACTGTTTTGCCCTTTTTGATGAGGACAGGCGTGTCCTGTCCTCTCCTCTCCTGTCCCGAGTCCTCAGAATTATTTTTTTAAGGGGTGAAAAGAATCAGTTATGAAGAACAAAAGACAAATTCTGATCCAAACTGATTAAATCTTCTGGACCTGAACATGTGTCCTGAGTCCAAGGTACCGGACTGGCTACTGACCTAGTCCAGCTTAAGGCTTTCAGATATCAAACATCAGCTCAGGGAAGGAGGAGAAAGTTCTATACACACGCACAGGAAGAAAGGGGCGCTGACCGTGTTTTTGATGGGCACGTACAGCACCGGTCGGTCCGATGATCCGGGCCTGGACTCCTGCGTCGCGCCGACCTGGAAGCCTTTGGACTTGACCCAGAACTTGAATTTGGCGTTGATGCTGCCGCCCTTGTCGTGCACGAAGAGCCCGTTGCTGTTCTCCTCGTCCCCCTGCAGCAGAGCCTGCAGGATCTTGTTGTACTTGCGCCGGGTCACGGTCTTGGTTTTGCCGGAGTCCCCGTACGTGCGCAGGCACCAATCCTGGAACTGGCCGAACATCTCGGCTCCTGCCCCGCCGCCCCCGCTCCTGCAGCGGCCGGGACTCGGTGGCGGGTCGGGGGGCTGCTGCTGGCTGCTGGCGGCGCTGCTCCCTCCACCGCCTCTCCTCATCGTGCAATTTCAGACCCAATTAGTCCGGATCCCGTCTGGACCCTTTCCGATGCTCCCGATTAAGTTCTGGAGCGAAATGCAAGAATCTCGAATTGTTCTGAAAAGTCCAGCTTGGTTGATTTCCTTTCATTTAAGCCCGTCCGGTTCCGTGTGGCTCCTGCTGTTTCACACCGATGCAAACAGGAAAAAGAGAAAAGACCAAAATTTAACTCCGCGTCTGTGCGTGAGTGTGCACGCGCGCGTGTTAGGAGGAGGACTTCGCGAGGAACAATGGGACCCAGGAGACAGGGCACCGGACCGGAGCCCTCAGACACACCTGTTAGCAGCGCGGGTCGCTCGGCATGTCCCACGGGGCAGCGGCTCACCGCCTCCGCGGCTCCAGCCTCTTCCTCCCCCCCGCAGAAAGCAGAAATAAAAGAGGGACGTCTTCGTAAAAACGTGTCCGCGTGGCTCACGAAGCGTCCGGCTTCTGCCGCGGTCCTCCGCTCCCAGTCAGGTGACTGTCTGTGTTCCGCCTGATGGGGAACCGCCGGACACCTGTTTGAATCGCTGAATGCTCGAAGCGTCGCCTTGTTGCTCTGACACCGGCCCCGATGGTCGCGCACAGCCGGAGGACAGCCAGACTACAGACAGACTACAGACAGACCTCATGCGACACCGTAACCCGGGACACGCGCTGCAGCGCGAGCGCCGAAAGCAGGAAGTGTCCAGGGAGAACCAGGAGGAGCCGCGAGCGCCTGTCCGATGGTCCCATCACAGGAAGGATACACCCCGAATCTGTCATCTGATCAGCAATCAATCCGACCCATCAACAGGCTGCTGGATCGATACCAGCCAGAGTCCGAGGATGAGGAGAAAAGAGGAATCCCTAGAAAAGAGACTTTAATGAAGTCCAAAAATAAAATACACGTCTGACACCCCTGTCCCAGTATAACCAGTCACCACTGTCCCAGTATAACCACTCTCCTCTGTCCCAGTAAAACCTGACACATCTGTCCTAGTATAACATGTCACCACTGTCCCAGTATAACCAGTTATCTAGTCCATCTGTCCCAGTATAGCAGTCACTTCTGTTTGTGTGTGTGTGTGGGGGGGGGGGGGGGCGCACACACAACCAGGCTGCTGCAGACAGAAACAGTCAGGAAGTGAAGAACAACAACAGCCTGTAAAGAGGAAGAGCAGCAAGGGTGACGGTTCACATCCAGTTCTCCTTCTTCCTCCTGTGCTGGTTTCACATCCCACCAGTGTGTGAGCATTGGGACTGGGAGCTCAGACTGGGAGCCAGCCTGAGTTCCCAGTCTGAGTTCCCAGTCAGGTCATCCATGGTTGGAACCAGCCACAGGGGGCAGCATTTCACCTACAGGGGTGTAAACGCCTGTGGAATTTAATTCCTGAGCTAACACCTGAGCCCCCTGTCTCATCCTGCAGGTTTTCATCTCCAGGTGTTGAGAAGACACAGCCCCCCCCCCCCCCCCCCCACACACACACACACACACACACAAATAACAGGAAGTGGAACATGTGTGCTCCCACCGGTGGCGGTGGGTGATGTTTCAGGACATAGACGGGTGTTCATGAGACATGTTGTCCTGGTTACACAGATGCAGCAGCATTTTTGTGGTGGACGCAGTGGAAACAGTTTCAACGCTGCTCAGGAGTGACTCAACGTTCGTCTCGCTGTGGGGACATCAGGACAGACAGACGCCCGTCCGTGCTTCAGGGGACTAAAGACCTCCCGCCATGGTGACATGTGGTTTACACTGGATGAGTCACTAGCAGGGCCCTATGTAGCGGGTACCTTGCTAAAGGGTACCTGGGCAGTGCTCTGATGTTATCTGTCGGCACTGGGGCTCGAACTAAGAACCCTCCTGCACCCCATCCCCCCACAGGCTGTAGTTAATACACTCCCACAGAGTGTAGTTAATACACTCCCACAGGCTGTAGTTAATACACTCCCACAGAGTGTAGTTAATGCACTCCTACAGGCTGTAGTTAATACACTCCCACAGAGTGTAGTTAATGCACTCCTACAGGCTGTAGTTAATACACTCCCACAGGCTGTAGATAAAACACTCCCACAGGCTGTTGTCACTACACTCCACAGGCTGTAGATAAAACACTCCCACAGGCTGTAGATAAAACACTCACACAGGCTGTTGTCACTACACTCCCACAGGCTGTAGATAAAACACTCCCACAGGCTGTTGTCACTACACTCCCACAGGCTGTAGATAAAACACTCCCACAGGCTGTTGTCACTACACTCCCACAGGCTGTAGATAAAACACTCCCACAGGCTGTTGTCACTACACTCCCACAGGCTGTATATAAAACACTCACACAGGCTGTAGATAAAACACTCACACAGGCTGTAGTTAATACACTCCCACAGGTTGTAGTTAATACTGTACACTCCTGCAGGTTGTTGATAGTTCTGTCTAGTTTGATTCCCCAGTATTTTCTAAACCTGCCAACCAGGAAAACTGGGAATGGACTGATATACAGTAACTGAATCATGGTTATTGATAGTCTGAAAGGCTGAAAGATCCCCACTGACTGTGACCTTCTAATCACCACGGTAACTCAGGGAAAGACCAAAGAAACATCATCATCATCATCACCATCATCATCATCATCATCATCATCACCATCACCATCACCATCACCATCACCACCACCATCACCATTATTACCATTATCACCATTATCACCATTACCACCATCATCACCATCACCACCATCATCACCATCACCACCATCACCATCATCACCACCATCATTACCATCACCACCACCATCACCATCATCATCATCATCACCATCACTATCATCACCACCATCACCATCACCACCACCACCATCACCACCACCATCACCACCATCACCACCACCACCACCATCACCATCATCACCACCATCATCATCATCATCATCATCATCATCATCATCATCATCATCATCATCACCATCATCTCCTGTCAGAGGGGGCGTATCGATCTATCAAGCTCAAAATCCACCTCTGTTTTCTCTGGCACTCTTGTCTGGTTCAACTGGTTCTGGTTCTGGATGTTGTTTGTCTTCTCTGAAGGTTCCTGCTGTAACTATTGAGAAAACAGAACCAGACTGGACCCAGAGGCCTGAAACAGCCTCCATTCAGGAAGTGAAACTTCTTCTGTTCAACACACCCCACTGTTTTATCTTTGAACCTGTTGAATTAAAGTTGTTGACTTTCTTGACAGTCTGTGGTTCCAAAGCCAGTGTTGCTCTGCCCCGACCTGTTCACCGCAGTCACCAAGGTCAGGACCTCCTGGGGTTAAATGGACTTCGGTCTCTCCCGTCCTGGACAGTTGTGTTTCTGGCTTGTCTTCTTCTTCTCCTCCTCCTATAAAACCATCTTCCTCTTTGTCTTCCTCTTTGACTTCACGGATGTTGAGATGTTGAAATTGTGACACATCAGCACAATCGCTGTCCTCAGTGACCTGTGTCAGTCTACAAACCTGCAATGTCCACCAGCTCCACAGGCCTTCAGCAAGGACAGAACAAGGAGGAGGTGAAGCCAGGTCTTTCCTACATGCTCCTGGCCCCCTGCTGTCCCCTCCCGTCCCCTCCTGTTCCTTCCTGTCACCTCCTGGACCCTCCCATCTTCTCCTGTCCCCTCCCCTCCTGTCCCTTCCCCTCCCCTCCTGTCACTTCTCTTATGTCTCCTGACCTGCAGCAGTTCCTGGGGGACATTGTTGCTAAGGTTCCTGTGGACAGATCTCCTCTGCAGCAGAGTCGTCTCACCCCAAAATCATCACTGCTGTCCTGCTGCATGTGAGGAAATATTAGTCCAAAAAGTTGCTTAAGCTTTTTGCATTAAGCGTGTGTGTGTGTGTGTGTGTGTGTGTGTGTGTGTATCTTGAGGGGCTGTTGTGTACTTCTGACTGTAACCCGAACTTCAGAGGTTCGGGTTGTGTTTAGGGTCAGTCGGAAATCTGACAGCTGAACGAGGTGTGATAAAAAACACGAGGCTCATTGAGAAGACCGAAATCTCCAGTCGTGTGTGCAAGTGTCCTGCAGGGGGCGCCATTCTCGCATGCTTTAGTTTCGGGAAGATTTAAATTAGGAGACATTTGTTACAAATTTGCTTTACTTACCGTCCATATTAGTTTTATTTGAGTTTCTAACAAGTACAGCTATGATGTAAAAATATACTGTATATGTTCTTAATCACATGGGTCATGTTGTCATGATGATAATGTCCTCACACGTGTGAACACAATAATGATAAACAACTTTAAACCAACTAACGAACATGGAACAGATCAGACAACAGCGACTTCTAGCGGAATAAACTACACATTATTATTAGTAGTAGTAGTATTGAGGCTCTGATTTATCCAGTTGTGTTTTTTACTGTTTTAATTTACCATTTCCTGCACGCGTTGACGGGCGTGTGCACACACACACACACACACACACCAAGGTTCTGTGTGTGGAAGGTCTCACCAGCGTGGTGGGTGGGCTGTCGAGTTTGATTATTAATGAGCTGCTAATCCTTCACACACACATCAGCAGCACCAGGTGAGTGTACGTGTGTGTGTGCACGTCCTTGGGGCAGGCCCACCATGGCTGCATGGTCACACAATGGGATGGGTATGGTTGTCAGGGTTACCCCAGGCAGAGCAACTGGTAGCTAAGTAACAGGAGGGGATCAGAGGAGGTACCTCTGAAGGGGGCTTCTGTGTGTGGTGGGTTGGGGGAGGGGAGCAGGTGAGGGGAGCAAGATGAGGATGGAGCCAGTTGTGTCACTGTCCTGATCCCCTGTGGAGGTCATAGGTCAAGGCCTGTCCCCCTCCTCCAGGGACGGTTTGTCTGTTGAACATGTCCTGGAGGAAAATGAGTGGGAACCTCTGCTGCTGGTCTGGTTTTGGTGGGGTTTCTGTTCAGCTTCCAGATGGACCTCTTCCTGAAGTGAGTCAGGCTGAGATGAGTGTTCCTCTCAGGTCTTCTCCCTCATTCTGGAACAAATTCACCTGACCTCAGACAGGTTTCCTGATGTAATTCCTCCCCGGGCAGCAGGGGGCGACCTGTAGCCAAGGTGTTGAAGGTAAAACATGATCATTTGAGATAAAATGATGGACCTGGAAGGCCATGGGGGACCAGGAAGATGTTTGTAGACATGGGTCAGACTGGACCAATAGATCCTACAGACACCGCTGGTGAAGCGCAACAACCAGGACCGAAGAACACACATACGAGGACACACTCTTCACTGATCCCACTTTATTACCTACAAATGATGGCAGATAATTCATGTGTTTTTATGTTGCGCTTCAGGCGATCGAAGCATCATTCAGCACCACTAACAATGATGTGTCACACATACACACACACACACACACACACACGCACACACACACACGCTCCTCAGCTGAAACACTCCATGCTTGCTTTGGCTCTCTCCATTTCATGGAGGAAGCTGTAAAACTGGGGGAGCGTCAGCTCTGGAAAACAGAACAGGAAAAAATAAAACATCAGCAACAATGGGAAACTACAGTCGATTCACCTGCTGCACTGATTGAGACTGTCGTCATGACGATACAGCAGCTTTGGCTGTACATGTGTGTGCGTGTGTGTGCTCACCCATGTAGATGTTCTCAGTGGAATTCCCCTTTCTGACAACTAACTTCAACTGTAGGACAAAACCTGTTTTACTAACAATCAATAAACAAGTGTGTGTGTGTGTGTCTGTGAGAGTGTGAGTGTGTGTGTACCTGCAGGAAGATGTTGCCAACCTTCTGAACTTCACTGGTCCCCACAGTCACTGCACAGATGATAAATCATGTCAGGAGAACATTCGGAACATTTTCATCGTGACAGCTGATTGTCTGAAGCTGTGTGTGTGTGTGTGATACATGAAGGTTGCAGGAAGGTGTTTGCTCCTCACAGTCGTTGAAACATAAAAGTCTTAACAGACGTGAACTATCTGAGCTGTGAGCTGCAGCAGACAGAACACAGTCAGCATGCAGACACACTCCCCGTTCACGCCATTTAGCACGGAGCTCCGTTAGTTTAGCATAATGCTAATGGTGGTCCAGCCTAGCAGATTAGCACGTGAATGAGCCGAGACTCTAAAGAAGTCATTAGCTCACACTCAGAAACAACGAGGGCCATCAGCAGCGCAGGTGGGCGCGGCTGAGGACAGAAGCTATGCTAATGTTAGCTTCTGTGGTCATGAATATGGGCAGCCATGCGGAGTGGCCTCGGGACCGAGCTGACGTCTGGCTCCAGCTGTGTCTCACCTCCAAACTTCCACTCCATGTCAACCAGCTGGTTCACCATCAGAGTCTGCCTGACAGCCAGTCGGCTCAGCGCCGCGTAGTGCTCCGCCCACTGTGGAAGATAAAGAAATAAACAAGCCAGGAAAGTGCTAAAAACACACACACACTGGAGAGGTACCTGCTGTGAGAAGTGAGCTGCTTTGTCTTCATTTAATCCTGCAGAAACAGCAGACAAAGCCTTGAAATGTGGCTCCAGCTTCTCGTCTCCAGCAACATTTGACTCTTACCTAGTTTGCTCAGGTCCTCCTTCATCTGCTCGCCGCTCACGTTCCTCCTCAGGGCTCCTGACCACACAGGTGAAGACACAGGTGAAAAACTGCGCCATCACTTTCTCTTGTTTCCCACGTGATCCACATTCAGCTGGAGGAGGCAAAGTCCATCAGCTTAGCTTAGCACAACGATGGTATGTGTGAGGGCCTCAGTGTGCGTGCACGGTTCCAGTCATGACATCAAAATAAACGCAAGTTTATATGTGTGTGTGTGTTTACCCTGTGGCACCAGGAGAACGCTCTTCATTAGGTTCCTCAATGGACCGGTACCCATTCCATGCTGCCCTGCAAACTCCCCGAGCTGCTGCACAAACCTTTCTGTCTACACACACACACACACACTCAACACCCGGTTTATCCAAATTTCCAGTCACCTTGATACTGCGTGCACGGGCACGGGCACGTGCGCGTGCAGACTCACTTCTTCGGGCTCCAGCAGGAACTCAAACAGAATTTGAATGAGACGAACAAACTGCTGCAGAAAGGAGGGACACATCAAAGCACGTTAAAGGGCACATCAAAGGTTTAGACCATAAAACTCATTTTAATGTCGATGTGACTTCTCATTTGTTAGCCCCGCCCACAACACATAGGGTGAGTCGGTAATAACGTAGTTACAGACGGTCGTGCCCGCAGCGGCGGTCTGAACGGCTATAAAAGTCCGTTAAAGGCTATTAACGGGGCTAAAATCTGCTCCCAAGCTTCGTACCTGCTCGTTGAGCTTGTTGAGGGTGTGAAAGTCGCTGCTGACGCAGTCTGGAAGGGCATCTTTGCTGAAGTGAAGCTGCATTTTGGCAGATTTTCCCTCCTCAGCTCGTCGCGATCCAAACACTTCCGGGTTCCTCACCGCGCATGCGCCACGGGTGACGTCATCACTTGCGATAAAGCGAAACATCGATCAGCTTCTGATCGAATTAAAAGCGGTCGGAGTGACACCTTGAAGAAGAGTCGAGTTACTGATTCTTTCCGTTCTATGAGGTCACCAAACGGAACCTTTTCATTTCGGAATCTTTACCTTTGAGGCCACATGTTGCTTAACTTCTGTTGGGTTCTGGCCCCGATCCACAGTTAATAAAGTAAAACACTGATTATGTTCTTATCAGAACGCGCAGTGATTTATTGTGATGACGCTTTGATATCTTGGCGCTAAAGTTGCATCTGCAGCGAGTCTTCAACGATAAAGATCTCAACAACAGTAAAGACCACCGCGGGGGCCAATTCTGGTTTGTGTTCGGTTTGGATTGGGGGGGTGGGAGTTACCTGAAGACTACCTGGGACTACCTTTGATCTGTGACCAGCCAATGCGCGCTCCTGTGAGCGTGTGAGGGGTTGAGTCAGAGAAGGGGGTAAAGAGATGTGCAGCGGCATGCTCAGTCAGTGTGAACAGCTCCTGACATAGCTTCACTCCTCCACCCTTATCCGGATCCTGATCTGATCCTGCGCCAAGTTCACGACCTCCTCCAGCGCATTCCTCCGCCGGCTGCCTCCCCGGACCACAGCACCAGCTTCCTGCCGCGAACCAGCGCGAGATCTGCAAGATTATGTAAGTCCTTCACGCTTTTGCAGGATTCAGTCTGCGGGTTCGAGAGCACAGGCGACTTTGCGCCCAGCCTGGCGCGCGTTCAGCGCCCTTTCTGAGGCGCTTTTCGTGTTTCCGTGGTGCAGAAGGTGGCTGCTGCTCAGTGGCCCATGTGCGCCCAGAGTTCCCCGAACAACACTGGGACGGGATCAGCGTGTTGTTTACGACGATCCCTGGAGTTATGACGGCGTTATTAACAGCCCCTCGTGCCGTCATGACCTCAGACTCTCACCGTGGTTGTGAGTTTTAATCCTCGTTGTTCTTGACTGATTGGAATCGGACAAAGAAGTGATTCGGTTTTACCAGAAGAGCCAAGGCGCTTATCTGCACTGGGAACACTGGGATTCTGTTTCCTGGTTTTACGCACTGGACTTTCCCTCTTTTTAAACTTCATGGCCGCGACAGACAGATAGACAGACAGACAGACAGTCGACCTGGTGAAATACACCTCAAAGTTCAGTTTAGAGAAGCCATGTGCCAGAAGAGTGCGAGGGGGAGGGGCTAGATGGGGTGACGTCACTCAGGTGGCGACACGGGTTTGTCCCCCATCAGGGGCTCAAGAACACGAACCACCTCTTGTAGGCCAACTAAGTTTAGAGAGATCAACATGACAAAGCTCTCATTTACACTTTATTCTTGTTTATTTATACATCTTTCATGCACAAGACAGCTAAATACTCTCAGAGATACCACAGAGTGACTTTAATGCGTGGTCTGGTCTGACCCCCTCTGGTCTGGTCCTCTCTGGTCTGGTCTCTGCTCTGGTCTGGTCTGGTCTCTGCTCTGGTCCCCTCTGGTCTGACCCCCTCTAGCCTGGTCTCTGCTCTGGACCCCTCTGCTCTAGTCCTCTCTGGTCTGGTTCTCTCTGGTCTGGTCCCCTCTGCTCTGGTCCTCTCTGCTCTGGTTCCCTCTGCTCTGGTCCTCTCAGGTCTGGGCCCTTCTGGCCTGGTCCTCTCTTGTCTGGTCCTCAGTGGTGGTGATCAATGTGACGTTACTTTAAGTCCTGCTTCATAATTTATTTTCCGTGTTTCTTTCATTATTGTTGGTTTATTATATTGATTATACTGTTACCCTTTTTCTGAGCTGCACCTTTGATTCGAACCATTGCGTCATTATGCCTTCAGAGGAAAACTACGCTACCCACAATCCCACAGTCCTGAGACTGAAGGTTTGGACTCCATCAGTAAGCTCAGCACTTTGGTATCAGCTTGTTTCTGTGGACCAGTTCTGGTACTGATGCTGAAACTGACCTGGTTTATTTCTGGTATTGATCCATATTTTCTGGCATTGATCCATATTTTCTGGTATTGATCCATATTTTTGACGCTCGCTGCTGATTGGACACGTTTGGACAAGAGAGGCCCGAACAAAGAGTGAAAGGCTCCATCTGAGCTGGAAGGGGCCAAGAAGGACATGACAGACGAGGAATGCAGCCCCCAGGGGGAGACCCTGAGGAGCCCCCTCCACACACACACACACACACACGTCCACACTCTTTGGTGAGTTAACAATCCCCTCTTGCAATGCGGTCCCTAATCTCTCTCCACCAGACACAACTTTGATGTCTTGCCCCCCCTCCGGTCCTCCTGTCCCCTTCCCGTGGGCCCCTCGCTCTCCGACATCCGTCCTTCCTCCTCTAAATCACTCTGGCTTCCACTTGTGTTTGGCTCCGCCGGTGTGGGTGGTTCATAAATCCATCACCTGCAGCCACAGCACAGCTTTTTTGGCCGTTTGTGCGACAGTGTCTCCGGCGTTCTGCCGCCCTCGGTGTGTTCTGCGGTGGAGAGGGTGTTTGGTGTCTGGTGAAGGTGTCGGCTGTATGGCACCACGTCTGGGGAAACCCACAGTTTGTGTGCTGGCCGGGTCTCTGCCACTGGGACACTTCCTGGAGGGGCTTTTTAACGAGACTGTAGAGCTCAACGAGGCAGGCTTGGACCTGAATCCCCCATCTAGGTATAGACCTTGATCCATCAATCATAATTAAGATGTCACGGTGATGCTATCAGTCAGATTCATCTGTGGTTTATTTGCTTTTGGGCAAAGGACAATACACTACAGGACAAGAGACTGTGTAGAAGTTGGAGTAAAGCCTCCAGCAGCATGAGACACCACAGTGGAGGGAGACGGGTGAACCTGCTCCTCATCAGAAGTCAAAGCGATGTACTGATGCCCCGTACACCTGCGGCCCCTCCACCGTGTGTGTGTGTGTGTGGGGGGGGGGGGGGCGGTATGAGACCGGTTGCTGGTCAGTGGCTGAATAATGGTGGTGGTGGAAAGGGATTGTTGGGGCACCTTGTTTGTGTTTGAAGCCCGACTTTGGTTTTGGGTCAGCTAATATGAGGAAAACCCAAAGTGACAGTCTGAGGTCTGCAGCTCAGTCTGTCCAGGCATATTGAGGAAGCTTCTGACCTCTCACCTCGCTGAAATTCAAGCCGAATACATAAACACACACACACACACACACACAGACGAACACGTGCACAAAGTATGCCTGCATGTGTTCATCTTTTTATCGAGCTAAGTTTCTCAGAGGAATGTACAGGTACAAACACATTCTCCCTCTCTGTCTCTCACTCACACGTGCGTGCGCGCGCACACACATACACACACGTGCAGTGTATCTGTTTACCTGTGTTTTGTATGGGCATGTTAGGTGTTATGCTTCCTCCTGGAGAACTGATGAGGGAAACGTCATCCTTAATCTCTCTTTTTTTAACTGTTGACATGAACTAGTTATGGGTTAATAACAGGTTAATTACAGGCTACTTACAGGCTAACAGGCGCTGCACCAGGCTGGACTTGTGTGTGTCTGAATGTGTCCTGCATTTTGTTTGCAGGTTTGAGAAGCAGTCAGGAGAAACACTGGAGCAGCCGACCGCAACGGCTATGCCCTCTAACATGTACTCCAGCACCATCATGGAGGGCACCAACAACATGTCTGCAGCTGTGAGTCTCACACACACACACACACACACACACCCCTCTGCATAGCAGATGAAAGGATGCAGGAAAGGAGGGAGGGAGGAAGGAAGGAGGCAACAAAAGTACACTAGTGTCTTTATGTTGCTACACATTTCCTGCATAACCCACCACGTGGTTTTCACACTCTGACACACACACACAGTATTAATGGGGCTCCTGTTGTCCGTTATCACTTCTTCCTCTTTCTCTCTTCTCTTTTTTGTCCATCCGCCATCAGACCTGCAGAGAAAAAACGTCGACCTCAGAAGTTTCGGTTTTAAACATTTCTGTGAGGCCGTTTTCTGGGGACATTTGAGGTTTAGATATAGAGAAAGTTGTTCAGGTCAGACGCTGATGCCTCAGAGCAGAGGCGACCTGACAGGAAGGTCAGTCGCAGAGCAGAGTGTTGGTCAGTGTGTGTTGGTCAGTGTGGAATACACACATCTGAAGAACTCCATTGGCATCACACACACACACACCTACCTGCCGGCTGATCAGGCAGTTCTCAGATAGATGAAGCTGTGAAGGAGTTTGCTGCACATTTAGATGTTTGTGTTCTAAGCAGCAGGACCAGAGTCTGATGTAGAGCACAGTGTCATCAGCATAGAGGGATGACATTGACCCCCAGGGTCAGGTGTGTGGCAGGGTCAGGTGTGTGTGGCAGGGTCAGGTGTGTGCAGGGTCAGGTGTGTGTGGCAGGGTCAAGTGTGTGTGGCAGGGTCAGGTGTGTGTGGCAGGGTCAGGTGTGTGTGGCAGGGTCAAGTGTGTCTGGCAGGTTCAGGTGTGTATGGCAGCTTCAGTTATGTGCCAGCTTCAGGTGTGTGTGGCAGGTTCATATTTGTGTGGCAGGTTCAGGTGTGTGGCAGGGTCAGGTGTCTGGCAGATTCAGGTGTGT
This sequence comes from Takifugu flavidus, assembly GCF_003711565.1. Classification (NCBI taxonomy): domain Eukaryota; kingdom Metazoa; phylum Chordata; class Actinopteri; order Tetraodontiformes; family Tetraodontidae; genus Takifugu; species Takifugu flavidus. The sequence goes on along the minus strand of NC_079527.1, from coordinate 661,279 downwards.
GTGACAGGGTCAGTGTGTGGCAGGGTCAGGTGTGTCTGGCAGGGTCAGGTGTGTGGCAGGTTCAGGTGTGTATGGCAGCTTCAGTTATGTGGCAGCTTCAGGTGTGTGTGGCAGCTTCAGGTGTGTGTGGCAGGTTCAGATTTGTGTGGCAGGTTCAGGTGTGTGGCAGGTTCAGGTGTGCGGGAGGGTCAGGTGTGTCTTGCAGTTTCAGGTGTGTGTGACAGGGTCAGGTGTGTGGCAGGGTCAGGTGTGTGGCAGGTTCAGGTGTGTATGGCAGCTTCAGTTATGTGGCAGCTTCAGGTGTGTGGCAGTTTCAGGTGTGTGTGGCAGGTTCAGATGTGTGTGGCAGGTTCAGCTGTGTGGCAGGTTCAGGTGTGCGGGAAGGTCAGGTGTCTGGCAGGTTCAGGTGTCTGGCAGGTTCAGTGTGTGGCAGGGTCAGGTGTGTGTGGCAGGTTCAGGTGTCTGGCAGGTTCAGGTGTGTGTGACAGGGTCAGGTGTGTGGCAGGTCAGGTGTGTCTGGCAGGGTCAGGTGTGTGGCAGGTTCAGGTGTGTGTGGCAGGGTCAGGTGTCTGGCAGTTCAGGTGTGTGGCAGCGTCAGGTGTGTGTGGCAGGTTCAGGTGTGTGGCAGGTTCAGGTGTCTGGCAGGTTCAGGTGTGTGTGACAGGGTCAGGTGTGTGGCAGGGTCAGGTGTGTCTGGCAGGGTCAGGTGTGTGGCAGGTTCAGTGTGTGTGGCAGGGTCAGGTGTGTGGCAGGGTCAGGTGTGTGGCAGGGTCAGGTGTGTGGCAGGTTCAGGTGTGTGGCAGGGTCAGTTATGTGGCAGGGTCAGGTGTGTCTGGCAGGGTCAGGTGTGTGGCAGGTTCAGGTGTGTGGTAGGGTCAGTTATGTGGCAGCTTCAGGTGTGTGTGGCAGGTTCAGGTGTGTGGGAGGGTCAGGTGTGTGGCAGGGTCAGGTGTGTGGCAGGTTCAGATGTGTGTGGCAGCTTCAGGTGTGTGGCAGGTTCAGCTGTGTGGCAGGTTCAGGTGTGTGGGAGGGTCAGGTGTGTGGCAGGGTCAGGTGTGTGGCAGGGTCAGATGTGTGGCAGCTTCAGGTGTGTGTGGCAGGTTCAGGTGTGTGGCAGCTTCAGGTTCATGTGTGTGTGGCAGGTTCAGCTGTGTGGCAGGTTCAGCTGTGTGGCAAGTTCATGTTTAGACACATTAACATTGCTGAAACACGGGTTTGCTGAATTTAGTCCCGGATTGCGTCATCTTGACTTTCTCTTTCATTTTAGGCACCTGTGAATGGAGACACGCCCCCAGTGGAGAGCCTATCAGAGAATGACAGAGGAGTGGAGCTGACCAATGAGAAGAGCCCGCTGACGGCAGCAGAACCGCCCTTCCCCTTCGGCCCCAAACAGAATGGAGATGCTGCCTCACCCCAGGGTGACCTGACAGGTTGCACCCTCTCATCAGACACTCGAAACCATCAGTCACCAGTCTAACCTGCTGTCCTCCTCTGTGTCCCCTCAGATGTCAACCAGTCCTTGAAGGGGAGCAGGAAGAGGAGCAGGAAACGGTCTGAGGAGGAGACTCCCTGGGATGCGTACAGAGAGGTAGGAGCTTAGAAACAACCCTGATCTTACCTTTGGTCTGAAGGCCTCTGAAGGGTTTTTTGTGTTTAGGAGAAGGCCTCAGGAGCCTCCCAGCTGGGCTTGAGACAGATGCCTCAGCCCAGAACCATCTTCCAGGCAGGTCTGACTCCAAACACCAATGCCAAAGCTCGACGCCACAGTCGCAAGCTGGAAGGCGCCGCCCTGCTGGTAAAACGAACTGTTGTGTTTTTTCGCATTTCAATTCAAACTTCTAATTTTAATCAAACCAGCACTCTTATGATCCTAAATCAAGTGGTCTGTGTGTCAGGGTGGTGGTCCTCGAGGCTCTCCGGTCTTGTCTGGTGGGGCCCCTGAGGCCCCCCGTCTGGAGCTGATAGAGCAGGACTCAAAAGACTCGGCCCAGAGCAGCAGCACCTCCTCCAGCCTGGAGGTCCAGCCTGAGTACAATGTAAGATATGATGATCCTTCTAGAAGCAAAGGCCCATTTAGACTGTGGGGTCCTGAGAGAGGTTCTGATGGGATGTTGGGGAAAATGAAGAGTAGAAACAGGAAGTGAGGTTTGGCAGAGATACACAGCATCACACAGCCTCCCCCACCTGGCCCAGTGTTAGTGCAGGTGCCCCCCCCCCCCCCACACACACACACACACACGTCTGTCTGCTGCGTGTTTGCTCTGTCTCAATAGCATCATTCACAGTACACTGACCAGCAGCTGTTGTCTGTGTGTGTGTGTGTGTGTGTGCGTGAGTTGACTGGTGTGTGTTAGTGTGGGCGGCTAACAGCAGCTAGCTCCACGTGTCAGCCTGCAGAGGAGACAGGCTTCCTCTCCTCTTTCTAACCTGTGTTTCTCTTATTCAGGACAATAAAGGTTTCGGTATCGGGGAGCTGGTGTGGGGGAAGATCAAGGGGTTCTCCTGGTGGCCCGGCATTGTGGTGACCTGGCGCGCCACCGGCAAGCGGCAGGCCAGTAACGGCATGCGCTGGCTTCAGTGGTTTGGAGACGGCAAGTTCTCCGAGGTGGGGAACCTCTTGAGGAAAACAGGTGGAGTCCAATGCTAAATGGTATTGGAGCTAACAGGGTTCTTTCTCAGGTTTCTGCAGACAAGCTGGACTCCATCACCGCCTTTCCCAAGTTCTTCAGCCAGACCTCCTACACCAAACTGGTCTCCTACCGCAGGGCCATCTTCCAGGCCCTGGAGGCAAGTCTCAGATCAATGTGTGTGTGGTGGAGGCAGGTGTACAGAACAGTGTGTGTCAGCACCCCTGCCGTGCTCACACACACAGAGCCAGACGGGGGAGCTGCTCATGCACGGTGATGCACGTTTACATCTAAATATATTCTAAAACCAATAACACAACAAGTCCTGCTGCTTTAGTTCCACCTTAACTCCATGTTGGTCCTGGCTCTCAGGCTGCTGTCCTCACCCTAGTCTTCCTCTTCCCCCTCCTCCTCCTCCCCTCTGCGCCCTCTTCCCCTCCCCCTCCCTCCCTCCCTCCTCCTCCCCTCCACCTCCTCCTCCCCTCCTCCATCTCCATCTCCCCCTCTTCCTCCTTCTCCCCTCCTCCATCTTCCCCTCTCCCTCCTCCTCCTCTCCTCCTCCCCTCCTCCCACCTTCCTCTTCCCCCCTCCTCTTCCCCCCTCCTTGTCCTCCCTCCCTTCCTCCCCTCCTCCTCCTCCCCTTCCCCCCTCTTCCTCTCCCCCTCCTCGTCCTCCCCCCTTCCTCCCCTCCTCCTCCTCCATCTCCCCCTCTTCCTCCTCCTCCTCCCCTCCTCCCCTTCCTCTTCCCCCCTCCTCTTCCCCCCTCCTCCTCCTCCCTCCCCTCCTCCTCCTCCCTCTCCCCCTCTTCCTCCTCTCCTCCTCCCCCTCCTCTTCCTCTTCCCCCCTCCTCCTCTCCCCCTCCTCTTCCTCCCCTCCTCCTCCCCTCCTCCATCTCCCCCTCTTCCCCCTCCTCCCCCTCTTCCTCCTCCTCTTCCCCTCCAGCTCCTTCCCTTCTTCCTCTTCTCCTCATCGTCCTCCCTCCCTTCCTTCTCCTCCTCCTCCCCTCCTCCATCTCCCCCTCTTCCTCCTCCTCCTCTTCTCCTCCATCTCCTCCTCTTCCTACTCCTCCTCCCCTCCTCCCTCTCCCCCCTCTTCCTCCTCCTCCCCTCCTCCCCCATCCTCTTCCCCCTCCTCTTCCTCCCTCCCTTCCTCCCCTCCCCCTCCTCCTCCTCTCTCCTCCCCCTCTTCCTCCTCCCCCTCCTCTTTTCTTCCATCTCCTCCCCTTCCCCCCTCTTCCTCTCCCCCTCTTCTTCCTCCCTCCCTTCCTCCCCTCCTCCTCCCCCTCTTCCTCCTCCTCCTCTTCCCTTCATCTCCTCCCCTTCTTCCTCTTCTCCTCCTCCTCTTCCTCCCTCCTTCCTTCTCCTCTCCTCCTCCTCCTCTCCTCCTCCCCCTCTTCCTCCTCCTCCTCCTCTTCTCCTCCCTCTCCTCCTCCTCCTCTTCCTCCTCCTCCTCCTCTTCTCCTCCCTCTCCTCCCTCCCTTCCTCTCCTCCTCCCCCCTCCTCCATCTCCCCCTCCTCCTCCTCTTCCTTCTCCTCCTCCTCTTCCCTTACCTAAAGGGTTCTCTGTCCCTCCCTGAGCAGCAGCTGTTGAAGCGTAGAAATGATTGTAGTAATATATGTGAGCAGCAGGGGACCCAGACAGCGTCTGCGTCTCGTGAGAGTAGAAGAAGAGGCCCTCTATGCTATGCTATTATGTGGAACTGATTTTTTCGTGTTTATGAAAACCTTGAGCTCCTCATCAGGTGGAGGCAAAGTCTATAGAAATACTGAAGTAATACAAAGTATCACCTCCACCTGACCGTAACCGAACGCCTGAAGTGCAGGTCAACATGATAGCCGCTGCCCTGCGTCCCTGACCAAGACACCCAGATAATGAGATGGGACATCGACTTTCTCCTGCATGTTTACGCCTTAATCAGAGTTAAAGTACACAACACGTGTTCGTGATCCATGACCTCCACGCTGGCGCCTGACCCCGGAACACCTGTAAATGAAGAGATGTATATCGCTGCCTAGTGGTGAGGAGGATGCATATTCCCCTCGGTTAAAGGATTCTATGTTGCACATAAACTGGGACGATGACAAAAAACTTTAGTTCCGTTATGGCTGAGAATGCCTGAAGAAGGAGTGAGAATCATATGAAAATGGCCCACAGAGAAGAGCGTTTGGGAAATTCATCCACGTGCTTCCTCCACATGTCTACCTGCTACTGCCACCTGCTGGCCCGGTGTGTATTAGAGGGTCTTGGTGGCCCCTGCGCATGGTGCTAGTTTATTGTACGGTCTTACAGCCACTTCCGAAGATGCTGCTCAGTAAACATGTCCTCTGGCCTGTTATCTTCGTCTCCATTATTCAGCTTTCTCCAGAGGTTCCTGCTGCTCTCTAGGTGTTACTGCAGCTTCCTTCGGGGTCGGTGGCAGCAAGAACAGCTTAGAGAACCTGAAGTTCAGCCATGCTACGTTAGCCCGACTGAGCTCTTCCTGTCCTCCACAGATTGCCAGTATCCGGGCAGAAAAGTCCTTTTCTCCCTGCAGCTCAGACAATCCAGAGGACCAGATCAAACCCATGCTGGACTGGGCCAATGGTGGGTTCCTGCCCAAAGGAGAGGAAGGACTCAAACCTACACACACAGCTGGTGAGGCACCCTTTTATGTGTTTTTTTTTTTGCCCTGCTCAGATCAGAAATGAGAGGTAAACGCTGCTGGTGTCTGTTTCTGTGTGGGCCTGCAGACAGCAACCCTCTGGAACACCAGGTCTTTGACGTGTCCCTCCCAGAGTATTTCCCCAGTGCCAAGAGGCCCCGAGTGAGCCTCTGCAAGACCAAGTCTGCCCCCGAGGAGTCCTACAGCAGAGGTATGGGTGCAGAGGAGAGCCCACCGTAACAACAGCAGCTTCAGCTGTTGTGTCATTCTCTGGGTGCACCGCTGAACCCAATTGTGTTGTTTCCCCCTCTCAGAACAAATGGTGAATGAAGTTTTGAAGAATAAACAAAGTATAGAAGGTGAGGACCCACCTGCTGGGACGTGACGGCTGTCTGCGGCTGGTTTATTCATCTGCATCTGGGTTTCTTGCAGAATTCTGTCTGTCTTGTGGGAAGATGAGAGCAGCCACCTTCCACCCTTTGTTTGAAGGAGGCCTGTGCCAAACATGCAAGGTTGGAGCTCCTTCGCTGCCGATTGTCCATCATGTGGATGAAAAACACACCTGAGCTGAAGGATCTTGTGATGTTCTCTTGTGTCCCATCAGGACGTGTATCTGGAGATATCCTACATGTATGATGATGATGGTTACCAGTCCTACTGCACCATATGCTGCGGCGGAAGGGAGGTTCTGCTTTGTGGCAACGCTAACTGCTGCAGGTGTGACACCAGCACACAGAGGTGCCGTCTGATGCTCTTCCTCCATCTGTCCCGTCACACCTCGCTCCTCCTCTTCCAGGTGTTTCTGTGTGGACTGTCTGGATATCCTGGTGGATCCCGGAACGTCTAACAACGCTCGCTACCTGGACCCGTGGAGATGCTACATGTGCCAGCCGCTGCTGCAGTACGGCGTCCTCAAACGGCGGCACGACTGGAATCTGAAGTTGCAGGAGTTCTTTGCCAACGACAACGGACAGGAGTTTGTAAGTGGCTTCGTGCTTCTGAACCTGTGCAGGCAGCAGTTTCACACAGACAGTTACGGGCTGGCTTTATTTGTCTTTCCCTCTTTTCTTCCTGGACCAGGAGAAACCAAAGAGCTACCCTGCGGTGCCTGCAGAGCAGAGGAGACCCATCAGAGTCCTCTCCCTGTTTGATGGAATCGCTACCGGTAAGGCGCGTGCGTGTGTGTGTGTGTGTGTGATGTCCTGCAGCGGATCCTCACACCAGCGGTCTACATGATTCCAGGATACCTGGTTCTCAGGGACCTGGGCTTTAAGGTGGATCTGTACGTGGCATCAGAGGTGTGTGAGGACTCCATATCAGTGGGTGTGGTCAGACATGAAGGAAAGATCAAGTACGTCCACGACGTTCGAGACATCACAAAGAAAAACGTAAGAGGGACTTTATTTGCATTTTGATGTGCTGTAACCATGTGAAGGAGGCTAAAACCCAGGTGTAATGCTTGGCGGTGCTGTTGCTCCTCAGATCTTGGAGTGGGGTCCGTTTGACCTGGTGATAGGAGGGAGTCCCTGCAACGACCTGTCCATCGTCAACCCGGCCAGGAAAGGCCTCTATGGTAGGATGCTAGCTCACAGGTTGTGGTTGAGGTCTGCCTTTGGAGATGTTGCTCCACACTAGTTTCTGAGGCTCTGATGTGGTTTTGCGGCAGAAGGTACAGGGAGGCTGTTCTTTGAGTTCTACCGCCTGCTGAGCGAGGCCAAGCCCAAAGAAGGGGAGGACCGGCCGTTCTTCTGGATGTTTGAGAATGTGGTGGCCATGGGTGTCAACGACAAACGGGACATCTCCAGATTCCTGGAGGTGAGCTGAGGGCAGCAGAAGGTTCGATGTGAGGCTCCATCGCCTTCAACCCCCGGTCACGATGTACGTCTTGCCTGTTTTTCCAGTGCAACCCTGTGATGATCGACGCCATCGAAGTCTCTGCCGCCCACCGAGCTCGATACTTCTGGGGAAACCTGCCGGGCATGAACAGGTGCCGACTCCCCCCGTCTCTCCCTTAGCTGCTTCCTTTTGTGAGAGTTGTGACCCTGATGTGGCTGCTTCTGTCTGCCTCAGGCCCCTCTGCGCCTCTGGGATGGACAAGCTGGAGCTGCAGGACTGCCTGGAGCATGGCCGAGTCGCAAAGGTCAGCTTTCACACGCGCTTGTTGTCCTGATCACATGATCAACTGCTGACGGCTGTGTTGGTGCGATTGTAGTTTGGGAAGGTCCGGACCATCACCACACGCTCCAACTCCATCAAACAAGGGAAGGACCAACATTTCCCCGTCCTGATGAACGGGAAGGAGGACATACTGTGGTGCACCGAGCTGGAGCGGTGAGGTCACACACGCACGCACACACACACGCACACACACAGCTGTTGTGAACTGTTGTGATTCTCCTCACAGGATCTTCGGCTTCCCTGTTCACTACACCGACGTGTCCAACATGGGACGCGGCGCTCGGCAGAAGCTCCTGGGCCGTTCCTGGAGCGTCCCTGTCATCCGGCACCTGTTTGCACCACTGAAGGACTACTTTGCCTGTGAATAACAAGCAGAGCCACCTTCATCCAGCCAACGCTCAGCAGCTCTTCTCAGGTGTCCCTCCTGTCCTCTCCTTATGCGGGCAGGAGGCTTCACCACAACGCAGGCGGGACTTTGTGACAGCAGCTATCAGCTTGTGTCTGCAGCAGCCAGAACGCACACTCACACCAGCATGACATCGCAGAGCCCAGCAGGGGGTCCTGCTTCTCTCACCCCACCCGTCTTTCATTTTAACTGTTTCCCTTTAAGATGCAGCTGAAAGTTCCACTTCCAGAACAAAGACCAACCAGAATCCAGACTCTTTAAACTGGTTTCAAAACTAGCCGCTTCCTCCTTTCCAGTAGCCTAAAAACACCATGTTTGAGCTGTTGACCAGGTAACTCAGTTGGTTTAATTGCTGCTGATTTCAAGCCAGATGAGAAGCTCTGAGTGAGGGAACAGCGATCAAGCTAACCTAGAAATGGAGCTTTGTAGTGCTTCATAGTTGGTTTTTGTTGTTAGCAGATCTTTTTAGAGGAGGCAAATATGCCCAGTAGTTTCAGACTTTTTTCCATAGAGAGTAAATCTCTCCGATATCAAGTACTTGAAGCTCACGCAAAAACAGAAACAGTTGGAGTCAAAGCTGAAAGTAGAATAGTTTCAGTTGAGTTTAAAGGCTGAAGCACAGCAAATGAAACACTGGTGAATATTTTCCTTGGCACTCGTTCTTTTCTGTGATCCGGTGCTACAAATGCTATCAAAGAGTCAATAAAAACGCACCAGTCGGCAGACTGGTACGTTTGGACGGAAATGTCTTGCAAGCCAAAGCTTGTTGTGAGCAGGAAATCTGTCCGTACTAAACTGAAGAGAAGCAGGCTGACAAACCCGTGTCACGGTGTTCTTTACACACTCTAACTCGTTGGTGAGAAGCTTCTTTCAAGGCTCAAACTCAGAGGAACACAGCAGAGCTTTAGACTTCCTCCACACTGGCCACGTTTCCTTCCTACACCCTTGTGAAACTGTTGATAACAGGTGCTTGACTTCCTGGAAACAACTGTGGACGGTGACTTTGACTGAACCCGTGTGTGCTGCTAAAGATGTGTGTGGTGACGTCACCACACACCTTTAGCAGGTTGTTGCCTTGGTGACTTCACCACACACCTTTAGCAGGTTGTTGCCTTGGTGACGTCACCACACATCTTTACCAGGTTGTTGCCTTGGTGAGGTCACCACACATCTTTACCAGGTGTTGCCTTGGTGACGTCACCACACATCTTTACCAGGTTGTTGCCTCGGTGACGTCACCACACATCTTTACCAGGTTGTTGCCTTGGTGACGTCACCACACACATCTTTACCAGGTTGTTGCCTCGGTGACATCACCACACATCTTTACCAGGTTGTTGCCTTGATGGCGTCACCACACACATCTTTACCGGGTTGTTGCCTCGGTGACGTCAACACACATCTTTACCAGGTTGTTGCCTTGGTGGCGTCACCACACACATCTTTACCAGGTTGTTGCCTCGGTGACGTCACCAGGTTGTTGCCTTGGTGACGTCACCACACACATCTTTACCAGGTTGTTGCCTCGGTGACATCAACACACATCTTTACCAGGTTGTTGCCTTGGTGGCGTCACCACACACATCTTTACCAGGTTGTTGCCTCATTGACATCACCACACCACATCTTTACCAGGTTGTTTGCCTGGTGACGTCACCACACACATCTTTACCAGGTTGTTGCCTCGGTGACGTCAACACACATCTTTACCAGGTTGTTGCCTTGATGGCGTCACCACACACATCTTTACCGGGTTGTTGCCTTGGTGACGTCAACACACATCTTTACAGGTTGTTGCCTTGGTGGCGTCACCACACACATCTTTACCAGGTTGTTGCCTCGGTGATGTCACCAGGTTGTTGCCTTGGTGACGTCACCACACACATTTTACCAGGTTGTTGCCTCGGTGACATCAACACACATCTTTACCAGGTTGTTGCCTTGGTGGCATCACCACACACATCTTTACCAGGTTGTTGCCTCAGTGACCTCACCAGGTTGTTGCCTTGGTGACGTCACCACACATCTTTACCAGGTAGTTTAACAGACTGAAAATTTGATAAAAACTCTTGTTGAAAATATCTGATTTGACCTGCACTCACCAAATTTGTGACGGCATTACCTCAGAGGACGACGTTCCCATTTGCGTGATCTTACACATGTATGTTGTTGTGTTCAGCTCCCGTGTGTCCAAAACATGGAGCAGAGATGTTTTTACACCACAGGTTGGGTACTGTACTGACAGAAACTGATTCTTTAGGGAACCTTGTTTGTGTGCAAATGGCTCCAAATTCATGGTGCTCAACACACTCTGAATGTGTTTGTAACCTTTACTTTTAAAACGTCTGATTTTGCAGAAGAACCAAAAAGTATTTGTTTACATGTTTCATTAATATTTGCAAATTTGACCGTGTTGGTCTGTTCTTTTAGCATTTAGCTGCTCTCTTTCTATAATAACAACAGATTGCCTTTAGTTTTCAGCGCATATAACCACAAGCTTTTTAGGTATTGTGTATTACTGAGATGTAAAGTGTGTATTTGTAGGGCCGATAGTGACGTTAATGGGCCTTTATGTGTTTTTTTAGTCTTTGTACCTTTGTCAGCTTTATCTTCTGTATGAAAAACATCCTGTTTTTTTTCTCTATCACAAAAACGATAAAGATTATTTGAAAATCATTCCTATTTTTGTACTTAATTTGTCCTGACAGTGGAAAAAACACTTTGTAGAGTTTTTACTTAATAAAAGATTCAAGGTTAAATCTTTGCATTATTTGCTCAGATAACAAGTGGGTTTTGTATCATGGGGAGGGTTCACAAGGGCTGAAGGCAGATCCCCCCTTGGATGAGTCCCCAGTTCATCACAGGGCCCTAAATGAGCATTTGTGGGTTTGATACCTTGCTCAAGGGTACCTTGGCCGTGCTCTGAAGGTGTTCTGGCACCCTTCCATGTTTTGTCTGTACAGGGGCTCAAACCGTCAACCCTCCTCTTCTCAGCCCAGTTCCCAGTAGACTGGGCTCCCACCACCTACACGATTAATGGATTGTTCAGAAAATTGCACATGGCAGTAGAGCTAAACATTCAGGTGCAGATACAGAGCCTTGTGGCACTCCACACCACTAATAACACACCAGAAGGTGGGGTTCCAGTCTCGGGAACATATTTAGAGGGACTCAGTCAGCCTCTGCTGTTTAATATGCTCTGCAGCCCAATTAATGACATTGATTATTTCCAGTGACGAAACATTAATTCAACTTCCTTTCAGTTACTTAACATGATTTTGCAGGTATTAATTTCTCACTGATGTGGAAATGCGATTTACTTCAGAAGAATTGTGTGTAATATCTCTCCCTGACCAAAAGAGAATAAGGTGTAAACCTCGTCTCTTTAATGAGCTGGCTAGCAATGGTAACTGCGTAGTCTTCCTCAATGTAGCTCACTTAGCCTAACTCGCTAATTTAGGCCATTCTTAGCGTGACCCCTGGTAACCCGTGAACGTTTTACGACCATTTTAATAACTTTGTTGCCCTTAATTAGCGTCCACGTCACTTTGCTATATAATTATTTCAATGAAAGCGGCGAACTGGCGGAGCGGGAGGGTCTGATTGGGGGGTTGGGATGAGGGGCTCCCCATGTGGCCCAGACTGGTCCCGGTAGTTTAAATACTCGTAAGAAGCCGAACGGAGGGTGAGTACATGTCGCTTTCTCAGCTGGCTCAGCTCAGAGTTGTGGTTGTTGTGGGTCTGTGCTACAGGTGAGGTACCGGTGTAGGTGAACTCTCGTGATGATAACCTGGCCAATACTGGCCCTTTAAACCGACGCTTTTTCAATTGGTTTCCTACAAATGTAGCGGAAATCGTCTCCATAGGCAACGCTAACAGTACAGACCAGCTCTCGATACGTCCCCTAAACAGAGTTCCATTATATCTAGAAAACGTCGTCCTTACCAAAATGTTTTTAAAAAACAAACAAAACAAAAAACGTACTGTGGTTGTTTATGTGGAATGTTTATGTTTTTTCAACGTGGAGTGAATATTGCGACGACAATGTAATGGATCGGTTATTCCAATGGAGCCGCGAGGTGAAACTATTCAATTATAATGAAAATAATCTTTATAATTATTGTTTCCACGGCACCACAACGTAACTTGTCGTGGTCTTTGGGTGCGATCCAAGATGGCGTCTCTTCCTTCGCGCTTGTGTAATTCCCGTTTGATTTCGGGAACCTTCGGGCCTCCATAGTTTGACCTCCCTCCAGTTTACCGCTTAAAACACAAGTCCAGCCCACTGGCGGAATCCAGCGATACGATTGGTCAACACTTCAGCCGCTGTCACCTGATTGGCGTAGAGCTCAACCAGTGACCTCATTGGCCGGAACTTGTTGCGTTGACGGACACTCGGAGGTAGAAACGTTTAATAAAATTGTAAACAAACGTAACATAATAATGGCGCGATTCTTTCACTTTTTTATGTCGTGGCTGGTAGATAATTGAGGAAAAACTGGGCTGCAATCTGTTTGTTTGTGAGCAGCTCGAGCGATTGTTGTGAAAGCAAAATAAACGCTTTTGTTAATGTGACGTGAGTGCAACATTTTCGCGCGAAAAGTCGTGGTTATTGTGGAAGTTGCAGTTTTGATTCGGACATTGTTGCTGTTGACGCCAGAACTTGGGTCTTTAGCATGTAAGTGCTTGTTTATGTGCATAAGTTTGCACATGTGTATGCTCGGCGTTTGTGAATTTCTGGGTTCAGAACCAAAACAAAAAACGTAAAAGAACTGTCCTAACATCTGTCAGAAGTGTGAGGAACCTCCACATCAAACCATCAACCATCCTGTCATGTCTTTGGGCCCTACTGTAATTTTAGTCTCTTAGCCATTGTGTATGATGATGATTGTCCCATTAACAAACAACACTTTGGTGTTTTAATCCCCTGGTGGTTGGACCTGCTCTTTCCAGGCTCCTTGGTGTTGTCCAGCACTAAAACCCGTGGTCTCTGTCCACAGCTTCAATCGCTGCCATCTGCTGCAGAAATGTTTCAGTTTTGTAGGTGAGAACTTTAATCACTTTAGTTTGACTTTTCTCAACATCTGGACTTGATTGGAAACCTTCCATCGGCCGCTGTAACATTTTGACTGGACTGGGGTGGAATTTCAGTCATCATTTACACTAAATGACCGCATGTGATCTATAAAGTGAAGACGGCAGCTTACAAATGTATGTCTTCATCTCCTGAGAGTCTTTCTTCTCCTCAGTTCCTTCATGCTCAGAAGCTGGGAACGACTGGATCCAGCATGTCTATGAGACTGCTATCGTGGTTCAAGCACTTCTTTGATGCCGACGCGGGTAGGGACAGCAACACCGAGGCTCCAACAGGTACCTGTTGTCTTAAGACTGTTGTGAAGCGTTCACCTCATTTCTGATGTCATCAAACGTCTCAGCCGTGTCACCCATAGGTAAATCCACAATGGCTCTTTTGGCAGGTCACCTGCCCACATCTCACCAGAGTTTGGCCATTATGAAGGTGAAAGACAACACGGACAATGAACCTGGACCCAACAACTGTGAGGACAACCAGACGGATGTTATCTTTATATCTGATGAAGACGAGGACGGGAGAAAGGTGGCAGAGGGAGGACACTCAGTGGAACTCATGTTAGCTGGGATCACCGCCCAGAATGGATTCCATGGAAGCGGCTTGCTTTCTTCCTTCGTTAGCCAGTACTTCACTGAGGGTTTGGATGTGTCTGACAGGCGGCCTCCCCCTGCCTGTGCTGCAGCCCCTACCGAGGACGTGGTCCTGGCCTGCTCCGACAGCCCGTACAGCCTCTACCTGTATGTAGGGGTGCATCTGGATGGAGGGCAGCGCACAAGCGTTATGCTGCTTGGTTATGTGGACCTGAGTTCTGGGCTCAGTGTTGTCAAGCTGCTGGACACCCTGCAGTTGAGCACGGACTGGGTGGACCCAGAGGCAGACGTGGACCCGAGTGCGGGTGCCGCCGCCACCGATGCGCGTCTCCTGATCGACAGGCTGAAGGCGTGTGGCCTTCCTCTGGGTCATCTGCGCCTGTTCTACTGTAATGCCCACCCCACTGTGAGCCGTGTGTTTGAGCTGCAGCTGCAGGCCTTTAGCCCCAGGCTAGTGTCACTCTGCGGCCTGCCTGGCATAGCAGGAAGAGCCTGTCAGGTCGGACTGCTCACAGCCTTTCCCCGCGTGTTGGACACCATTAGAGAACTCTACCTTCACTACTCCAACCAGCCTAAAGCGGCCCACGCCCTCAGAGATGTATTTGCCCTGCCTTATTGCCCCTCCCACCCAGTCTGTGTTCAGGCTTTAGCTGTCATTGACATCGTGGAGAAGATGGCCAGCACCCAGAGACACCTGAGAGACAACCTGATGCTGCTGGATGGCCAACACATCAAAGGACTCCTGACGGATGACAAGTTGGGGCTCTACTTCCTGTTCCTGGCGAAGGCCCTGCAGCCGCTCCGAGCCCTGCAGGTGCTGCAGGGGGGCGCTGCGGTGCACGTCGCAGAGGAGCTCCAGCTGGTTTTTATCCTGTTGCGGTCGTATGCTGCCAGCTTTCTCCACCCCTCCGCCTCCTCGTGCTTTGTCAGGAGGTGGGACCTTTGCATCCTCCAGGACAAGGAAAATCTTCTCCTCAGCTGTGACGTAGACATAGGAGCATCGGCCAGAGACGTGCTGGGCAGCACAGCTCTGACGGAACAGGACCGCAACGACTTCTTTAATGCCGCAACAACCTTCTACAAAGCAGTTCTGGAGACTTTAGTGCAGAATATTCCCAAACGTCTCGGCAACGCGGCGCTAATGACCGTAACTAAAGTGCTGAAACATCCTGAGGATCTTTGCGTAAGTGCGAGTTAGAGCCACATGTGAACAAGTACTTCTTCATTTCAGGCAATGTAGTTCGTTGTTGCATTAAAAATGGGCCAGGGAGGTGCTGTTGTTTCCTCCAGCTGTGACCTGGAGCTGCTGCCGGGGGTGGAGGTGGGAGGAGACCCAGGTAGGGATCTCCGCTCTAACCCTGGAGCGCCGGGGTCTTCTCCCCCAGCAGCAGAGTTGTGTTTGACTCTGGTTCATCACATGGAACCCACATGACCAGAGCATTTCCCCAGGCGACAGGATGTTGTGTCTGACTGTACGTGTGTTCTCCCTCAGGTTATTCTGCCTGTAAACGTGCTGATAAAGTCAGGGGTTCAGTTGGGTGTGTGTGAGAAGGACTCTGCAGAGAGTCGGCAGATGGCCAGTGACTACCTGAGCGCCCTGCAGGCCATAAAGGAAGAGCAGCTGAGGGGGAGAGGTCGGAGTTGGGCTGAGGTAAAGCCGCTGTGCCCTCCATTGTCCCCTCGCTTCCCTCTGACGCCAAAGATGACCCAACTGTCCCTGCTTCTTAGATTCTGCCTGTTCTTGAACCCTACGGTGCTGTGCATCAATTCTTCCTCACCCTCCTGGTCCTGCCCACTTCCCTCTGCAGACAGCAAGTCTTTGCTATGGTACGTGACCTCTGGCTGTTAATGTCAGACCCCAAACGTCCGCCCGCAGGTCCTGTGTTTACCGTTCTGTATTTCTGGCCATCGCTAGGCTTTCAATAGCTGCCGGCCTCACAGCAGAACGGCCTCAAACACATCACTGAAGAAGCGTCACGAGACCAAAAAACCCTCCATCAGCTTAAGAAGATCTCCAAGAAAGGCCAGGTCAATGCGTAAAGATGAGAAGCTGTTATCTGCAGAGGAGGAGGCCAGATCTTCCATTCACTATCCCCTCAAAGATGATTCAGTGTCGGACCTCTCTGACAATTCCTCAGGTGAGCGGGGCCAGGTTAGAGCTGAGGAGCTACACGGTGATCATTGTGACGCTAACGCTAATGATGACGGTGTGTGTGTGTGTGTTTTCAGAGGTGGTGGAGCTCACACGGCCTGAAGGGAACACCTTTGATGGACCCACAAAGGCTCAAGGTCAGAAAAGTGAAGCGTTAACACTGATTGTTGCTGCTCACCATGTTACCGTGGAGACGTAGATCACAAACAGGGTTGGTGTTTGCTGCCGTCACATCACCCATGTTGTTCACACGTGTTTCCTCCAGGATTGGACCGGAACCAGCCTGTCTCCCCAGTGGAGATTGTTTATATTGTGAGCGGTGATGACGGCAGCAATGAGGGCGACGAAGATGATGACGACGACGATGATGAGGACGATGACAGCAGTATGACGTCAACGCCGCCACGCAGCTCGGCGGTGCAGATGGTGAAGTCTGAATAACCCTGTTATAGCGGTTCAATAATAGCATGTTGGGGTGAAACAATGCTTTTGTTGTGTTTAGTTTAATGAGAGAATAGTGCAAAAACAAATCAGTCATCAAAGATCAGATCAAAAACTTCAAAGGTGAGGACGTGTCTGGATGAGAGCAGCACTTTCAGACATGGAATCTCTCCTGTGCCTGAGTGCTGCGCCGTCATTTTGACCTCAGTATCTTCATATCTCCGTCAGCCGCCTCTTGTGGGTGAGACGGGCGAGCTGGTCTGGGGTCAGAGTTCAGGATCCTCCTACTGGCCCGCCGTCATCAGAGAGGGCCAAGGAATACGTGGACTGGGGGGATTTGTGAGGGTGGAGTGGTACGGCCAGAAAACCTCCACTTTGGTGAGTTTGTGACAGTGTCCAGCAGCTCCAGGATGTTGGCAGCTTCACTATTATTCCCCGACCCCAGAGACACCGGAACGAGACCAGACTTTCCTTCTAATTCCAGATCAGCCTGAAGAAACTGGCGCCATTCTCTGCCTTTGCTCAGCACTTTAACGCCAACCTCTTTGCCACTGTCGGCATCTACAAAGAAGCCGTGTTTCTGTCCCTGCAGGTAGGTGGACCCACAGGGACCAGACGGACCCAAAGTGCCCCCATTCAGACTTTGATAGCAGCAGGAACGATGTCATGTGTGATGATGTGTGTCTTCAGGACGCAGCGCTGCAGTGCAGCCAGAAGTGGTCTGCAGGGCTGGAGGACAGAGAGGAGCTGCTCAAACAGCTTCTGGACTGGGCCTTGGGAGGATTTTCAGCCTTGGGTCCAGACCCAGCAGCAGGTCGGTTCAAGATTCGCCTCCTGTTTGTGATCATTTGGGCCTGTTGAGGGGGTCTCAGGTGGTTTATTGGTTGGTCTTTTCCAGCTATCAGCAAGTCAAACAAAGCGAAGGAGAGGCTGTTTGTGAGGAAGGGAACTCGGGGCTCCTCCGGCCCCCCGGGTGAAGATGCTTCCATAAACCAACTGTGTGCTTTCATTGAGAAGTCCTCCCTCAGACCTGCAGGGGGCAAACCACAACCAGACGGGGGGTGGGAGAAAGGCGCGCCTGCGTGGAAGAAAGGAAGACATAAGCGAGGGTGGAAGGGAGAAAAGGTGCAGAAGAAGAGGAGCGTTCTGGCTGATGACCTTGATGACGACACGTCCCCAGACTATGTGCCCAACAAGAGGAGGTCTGACAACAGAATCCTGAGGAAGGCGACCCAGCCCAGCAGCGTCTACACCCAGCCAGACCAGAGAGTCAGAGGTACTGGTCCCAGTCAGCACAGCCTGCACCTCACTGCTCATCACACTGAGACGTAACACTGTTGTCGGACACCAGGACAAAGTAGCAGGAAATGTCCACAAATACTCATGCCAGTGTCTCTTTTCTGCAGAGGAGACGATCCGCAGGATCAGGGACAGGAAGCTGGACATGGAAGGTGACTGGGACGAGATCCACTGTGCTCAATATTAACACTGATTAGAATGTTTGGGTGCGTCAGCGGCTGCTCTGTGTCTCCGCAGGCTTCTGCTTGTGTTGTGGGACTGACGCGGTGGAGGTCGTCCACCCCCTCATCGAAGGAGGCCTTTGCCAGGAGTGTAAAGTGAGTGAGGGGGTGTGTTGTGGGCAGCAGAGGAGCAACTCTGAGCCTTGTTCTTCCTCCCAAAGGACAACTTCACAGAGACGCTGTTCCGCTACGACGACGACGGTTACCAGTCCTACTGCACCATCTGCTGCTATGGGATGGAAGTCATTCTGTGTGGGAACGACAGCTGCTGCAGGTCCACACCTTCACCTCTGTCCTCCTACCAACAGGAACCTGAGCTGCTGGCTGTTCTCCAACCCTCTTTTCTGGGTTTTAGGTCCTACTGCAGGGACTGTTTGAATATCCTGGTTGGTGCAGGAACCTTCGAGTCCCTGAAGGACTTGGACCCGTGGATCTGCTACCTGTGCCAGCCTCAGCAGCCCCATGGCGCCCTGGTGCCCAGAGCTGATTGGAGCATCCGTGTCCAGGAGTTGTTTGCCAACAACAGCGGCATGGCCTTTGTGAGGAGGGATTTTATCTGGCTTTGACCCTGACGTGTGAAAATGTTGAGAAGCACTTTTCGTGAAACTGGCCCGGGCTTGTTTGCAGGAACCGCACCGCGTTTACCCGTCCATCTCGGCCAATTTGCGCCGGCCGATCCGAGTCCTGTCGCTGTTCGACGGCATCGGCACCGGTGCGTTGGCAGACCCGGTCTGCCCGTTTCCTGTCTCCCTGGTGGTTGACCCGACAAAGCTGGAACCGACCAGAACTGTGTGCTTTTCAGGCTACGTGGTGCTGAAGGATCTGGGCTTCAAAGTGGAGACCTACGTCGCCTCGGAGGTGTGTGAGGACTCCATCGCCGTGACGGCCGTTAACCACGAGGGGAAGATCACCCAAGTTGGTGACGTGCGCTTCATCACCCAGGAACACGTACGTCAGCCTTCGTTCACGTGGGGGGTTTTTGGTCATTTGGCGGCTGTGTTGGTCCCGATTGATCCTGATGGATCCCCTTTGATCCAGCTGGAGAGGTGGGGTCCGTTTGATCTGCTGATTGGTGGGAGCCCCTGTAACGACCTGTCCATCGTCAACCCCATCCGGAAAGGCCTGTACGGTACGGGACCCTGGCCTCAGATCTGAGCGTTCCTCTTCGGACCTCTTAAACACAGTGGTTCTGCTGAATGTCTGTGGTAATGACTGGCTTTGTCCTTTAGAGGGCACCGGTCGGCTCTTCTTTGAGTATTACAGGATTCTGGAGCTCCTGAAGCCCAGTGAAGAAGACCCCCGGCCTTTCTTCTGGCTCTTTGAGAACGTGGTCTTTATGAACGCACACGACAAAGTCAACATCTGCCGCTTCCTCGAGGTTGGTGCCCTTTAAGAGCTCCACATAGGCTTTGAGGACAGATGTTGATGCAGCCCGTTAAGGCTTGTTGAATGTCCCACAGTGTAACCCTGTCCTGGTGGACGCCGTCAACGTCAGCCCAGCTCACAGAGCTCGCTATTTCTGGGGAAACCTTCCCGGGATGTGCAGGTAAGCTCCTGGCTGTGCAGAGCGGCTCGTACAGCCAGGAAGTGACGTTTTCTGCCCGTTTCAGACCCATCGTGGCTTCTCAGAAAGACAAGCTGAGTCTGCAGGAGTGCTTGGAGGTCGGCAGAGAGGCCCGGGTGAGTCAGCCCACCATTCACCACAGGAACCACCTGTTATAGCCAGGATCCCGTCATCACGCTGCTGTTTGTGCATCAGGTGACCAAAGTGAGGACCATCACCACAAACCCCAACTCTCTGAAGCAGGGCAAGGACGTGTCGCTGCTGCCGGTCCTGACCAGCGGCAGAGAGGACATCCTGTGGATCACTGAGCTGGAAAGGTCGGTGCCGCTCCTTTGCCGAGCGTCTTCACTAATCTGAGCCTTGACTGAACACCTCTTGCTTGGTCTGTCAGGATCTTTGGGTTCCCCAAACACTACACTGATGTGAGGAACATGAACAGGCAGCAGAGGCAGAAGGTTCTGGGGAAGGCCTGGAGCGTGCCCGTCATCAGACACCTTTTCGCTCCTCTGAAGGACTACTTTGCCTGTGAGGAGCTTCCTGCCGTGGCCTCCTCCTCCTCCTCCTCCTCCTCCTCCTCCACCTCTCCTGCCTCCCCAGTCTCTCAGGACACCCAACAGCTCTGAGGGAGCTTGGTTTGGTCCAGAAGGTGGCTAATCCCTCAGGACCAGGGATAAGAGCCACAACTTGGTGATTTATAAGTTCTGAGAAATGAGATTTTTGCTGTCAGGGTTCTGTTTTTTAAGCCTTTTTAAGAAAGACTCTTTTTTGTTATGGAGATGTTTATTACTGCTGACATGAATTTACAAGCAGGCACGTTGACAGGACTAATGTTACCCACATCCACGAGCGGGAGGCTTGAAGCTGAATCATGTCAGTTCCCTGAGAGACGGATCAGACGGATCATGGAGTTTTTAATTCACCTGTGTGCTCAGGTGGATTCCTCCTGTTTTAACCCACATTTGGGAACTGCAGTCATGCTAAACACATCAGATTCTTGATGATTTGTACTGTTTTGTGTTTTTATTTTTTTTTAAGGACAACCTGAGTTTGGCATGTGCGTGCCTGCGTGCACGTGCACTTTTACTGTTCGATGCTGCTGTTGGAGCCCAACGATCTTTTTTAACGACACTTGCTCACAGGATGATGGAGGGTTTTTATTGACTAAAATAAGGATGTCACACCACCTGTGTCTTCTAACTCTACACACTCAGTCATTGAACAGGTTCTTTGGCTGGTTTTCACCCACAGACATTGTCAGCGTTAATAAAAACTAAATGGTTTGTGTACCGGAACTCATCCCTGAATAAAAGATAAGGTATATTTCATATTTTCGCGTCATGTCATGAGATAAATTGTACTGTTTTTCCCTGTTCTGTCCTCGTATTTGTTTAAATAAAGATACGATTAAAAAAATCGGGGCCTTTCCCGTTAAGTCCTGACGTCATTAGGTCGGTTCTTCCGCTGCCGGTAGCGCGAGCCAATTGCAACGAGGAAGAAAGCAGAAGTTTCTGTGGGGTTAAAAGAGTTCCAGCTGGGCTTTCTATGACCGCAGGATCCAGTCCGTTTCTACGCGATCACCCGTTCTGAAGAATCTTTACTACTGCCCTACAGGTAGGTGTTTGTGGGCGCCCGATCTCGGCGCGGTCGGTCCGCCGGCATTTGAAGCGGCGGCTGACAACGGAGGCATCGAGCCTCTCAGTTAGCTTGTGTGCGGCTACCAGCGAGCTACCAACACCCCCCGAATCTCCCAAACAGCCCACTTTATTCCCCCTTTTCTGGCTTCGTCGATGTTTGGCCGAAAGTGTCTGTAATGTAGGAAAACGGCGAGTTTGCGCGTTGTATCCTTGGGCTAACGTCGCGGTGATGTTGGAGGGCTTTAGGGCGGGGAAACGTCTCCATCGCTGCCAAATTCGCGAGCTTGTGTCCGTATTTGGCCACCGACGGAAGCCTGCTCTGTTGTTTCACCTCGGCGAGGACGGTAATTAGGCTAATTATTATTGGTGTGGACGTGTTCTCAAGTTTATAATGATCTTATGATTGTGGGCCACACATGGTATTATGTCGGCTAACCCTTGTTAGCTTCCGAGGGCTCCATCGGCCCTGTTGCCTTTAGCTAGGTGTCGTTAGCCGGCATGTCGTTGAGCTGGGGATGAAATAAAGATATAAAGGTTAGTTTTACTATCGATACTATCCTCAAAAACATGATAAGAACCCATTTCTATCGGATTTTGGTGTTTCATGGCCAGAACACCAATATGTGTGCGCTTTGATACGTCGCAAAGCACCAATAAATACACGACCGTTGCCCTACAATGGATCCTTAATCACTCATTTATTGACAATTATCGGGCTTTTTCAGCACACAGGGAAACATTTAGCTAATAACACAAGATGGGAAACGGGAAAAAGCCTCATTACACCAGTGTTTGATCATACAAGCTGCTGAAGCCACAATCATTTTAATTTTCTCCAGTCCTCCTCCCCTGGATATTCATTACCAAGAACAAATCACATCAGTCTTTTCCTACTACACAACAAAGGGAGCTTGTTGACATGACGACTGTGCAGGCGAGCGGCTGTTGTTGCTCCTGCTGCAAGGCGACAACAGTCATCTGTCATGACCACGGTTGTTTTGGCAACCAAAGATCTCCATGTTTGCTCCTCTTTAACGTGCTCTTTCTGCTGACGTCAGGAGAAGGGTGAAACCCATGAGTGTGTTGCTGCCACGGCTGCATTGTGTTGTCTGTAGAGAGAACACACACCGACTGACACACTGTCTGTGTGTAGTTGACCCACGATGGCTGTGAACGTCTACTCCACCTCGGTCACCAGCGACAACCTGAGCCGCCACGACATGTTGGTGTGGATCAACGAGTCTCTGCAGATGAACCTCACCAAGATCGAGATGCTGTGTTCAGGTCAGTGCTCTGCCTCCGTGTGTGTGTGTGTGTGTGTGTGTGTGTGTGTGTGTGTGTGTGTGTGTGTGTGTGTGCGTGTGTGTGTGAGGCAGCAGATGCCCACTTAGGTGGTGGAACCTCAGACCAGTTTATCTTCATCAGCTCATGATCAGGATAAACCAATCACCGTTGATCACGTCACTCACTTCAGGAGCCGTGTGTGTGTGTGCTTTGAGCAGCACCCTGCAGGAGCCTGCAGCCTCCTGTCTGTGACTGTCTGTGTCGGTGTCGGTGGTGAAGGCTCGTCTGCCAACATTTTTTGTCAACACTGCCAGTTTTCCCCTAACAGTACCCCGCTGAGCCCTGTGTTGCTCTTGTTGTCTTGTTGTTGTTGTTGTTGACAGGAGCTGCTTACTGCCAGTTCATGGACATGCTCTTCCCCAACTGTGTCCCTCTCAAGAAGGTCAAGTTTGGAGCCAAGCTGGAGCACGAATACATCCACAACTTCAAGCTGCTGCAGGTCTCCTTCAAAAAGATGGGCGTGGACAAGGTGGGTGCCATCACACACACACCACTGAAACACACACACAGGTAACCAGGTAACCTGTCAATATGGCTCTGCTGCAATATAACACACACACACACACACACACACACACACCACTGAAACACACACACACAGGTAACCAGGTAACCTGTCAATATGGCTCTGCTGCAATATAACACACACACACACACCACTGAAACACACACACAGGTAACCAGGTAACCTGTCAATATGGCTCTGCTGCAATATAACACACAGCACTGAAACACACACACACTCTCACACACACACACACCCCATTAGCTTAAAATGTTCTACCGTGAGGGTGCATGAAAAGATAACTGACTGTGTGTTTCAGTGCTGTGTGTGTGTGTGTGTGTGTGTTTCAGTGCTCTGTTTGTGTGTGTTTCAGTGCTCTGTTTGTGTGTGTTTCAGTGCTGTGGTGTGTGTGTGTGTGTGTTGTGTGTGTGTTTCAGTGCTCTGTTTGTGTGTGTTTCAGTGCTCTGTTTGTGTGTGTTTCAGTGCTGTGTGGTGTGTGTGTGTGTGTTTCAGTGCTGTGTGTGTGTGTTGCAGCAGAGCCATATTGACAGGTTACCTGAATCTGACCTGGTCTAGACGCTCTGCCGGGGGGGTTAGGGCCCTACTCCTCCCTGAGGCCCCTGCCCCCTCACCTGATCCAGGGTCAGGGTCAGGTTCAGGTCCCTGTGTGGATCAGCTGCTGCCTCTGAACCCTCCTCGTGGACAGAAGCCGGTGGCTTCAGGACGCGGTTTGGGTCCAGCGTGTGACACATGATCCGACGCTCCAATGGAGTCATTGTTCCCAGTAGCACCCAGAACACACCACTGGGTGGCCCCCATCTGCAGGGGGCCAGAACAGTGCATCCTGTCCTGGTCCTGCTGGGTCTCCCATAAGAAGTTCTGGCTTGTCTCTTTACTCTGCAGATCATCCCAGTAGACAAACTGGTGAAGGGGAAGTTCCAGGACAACTTTGAGTTCGTCCAGTGGTTCAAGAAGTTCTTCGACGCCAACTACGATGGGAAGGAGTACGACCCCGTGGAGGCCAGGCAGGGCCAGGACGGAATGCCCCCCCCCACCTCTGCTACCTCGGCCCTCACCAAACCCCCCAAGAAGCCCCTCACTCAAGGTGAGCGTTCAGGCCGGGTCGGTTCTGCCGAGTCCGCCGACGACCCGCTGACGTGTCTCCTGTCTCCTGTCTCCAGCCACGCCCAGACCACCCGTTGCCAAGGTGGCCCCCAAAGTCTCCAACGTCAGCGCCAAGAAGCCGGCGGTGGGCGGGGACGACGAGAGGGCGGAGCTTCTGAACGAGGTGAGCCGCCGCCGAGGTGATTCCGCGGGGGGGGAAAAGGGGAGTGAACCTTTTTGTCTCCGCAGTTGGAGTCGCTGAAGTCAGCCATCCAGGACATGGAGAAAGAGAGGGACTTTTATTTTGGAAAGCTGCGGAACATTGAGCTCATCTGCCAGGAGAAGGAAGGCGAGGACGACGAGACGTTAGCCAGCATCATGGGCATCCTCTACGCCACAGACGTGAGTCCTCATTACACTGGTATTACACTGTTATTACACAGACCAGCCATACTAGCAGAGTCAGGGTCAGGTGGTGCTCTGAGGATGGCGGGCTGGAATGTTTGTGGAGAAGGGTTCTGGTCTCTTCTGGTCTGAAGCCGTGGATCCATCCGCCGCTAAAAATAGTCCCCCCACACCTCACTGGTCCTGACACGGGTCCCATCTGGGAGTGAGCGTCCTCGTGGGGCCGTTGAGGGAGGGGCTAGCATTTATGGGATGTCATGTGTTGTCGTGACCAACAGCTGATGGCATCATGAATGCCGGCGCAGGAATGGAATGCAGCTCCCTCACCAGCAGGAAGTTAGTCGCTCTGCATTTACAGCGTGGCCTTGGGCCCGGTTCTGAGCTCAGTCTCACCATTGATCGCCAGAACCAGCCCGACTCTGTCGGGTCCTCTCTGGGGTTGCCATGGCGACGTTTGCTGCAGGGCAGAACAGGCTCTACTGCACCGTGTGGTCATGAACGCAGGGGATTCTGGGAGATGTAGTATTTTCTTTTGTGTGTTATTTTGTTTGATTGTGTGTGTGTGTGTGTGTTCCAGGATGGGTTTGTCATACCAGAAAATGAGGACCAGGAGGAGTTTTAATGGAGGCGAGCGGCGTTTCTCTTTGATGGCCTCGAGCTCCTTCAAGCCAACGCAGCCACTTTGGTTTTTGCATCGACGCCCCCCCCCCCACCCCCCTCCCATGGATCTCACTTCCTGTCACCTTCAACTTTGACACATCTGGACTTCCTCTTTCAAAATTAAAGCCTCGGCTGCTGCCTCTCGATTCTTCCTCAACCCAGGCGAGGCACCAGGAGGTCTTTGCTGTGGACTCTAGTGTTAAACCCGCTGGTGTTGTGCGTCTCTGTGTGTATGTGTGTCTGTGTGCAACAAATGAAGTCGCCGGCCGCTCGCCCCTCTGTTGTCTTTGATGTTGCTGCCACCGCTTTGTGCCTCTGCTCTGGCTCCATCAGTTGGGGCTCGGGGGCACAAACAGGAACCAGGAAAACAAAGATTCCAGATTGGAAGCGCCGTCTCCCAGAGGTGCTGACTGACGTGGCGGGGCCGCCCTTTGATCTTTGGGTCTTTGTTCTTCACGACGGATGCCTTTGAATCCAGTCAACTGTCTGCATTTCTTCTTCTCTTGATCACAATCGGAAAGTGGAACTTCGTAATTCTGAGCCCAAAATAAACGGGTAAATCTTCCGTTTGTTAGGACGGCGTGAAATTACCAAAGGCAAAAATAACTTGGCGAATAAAGACGAGAACAGGAACTTTCCAGCGTGTTCACGTCGTTGAGCCTCCCAAACAAACTCCGTGTTCAGCTGCGTGAATTAGCGGCACAACTTCCTTTTGTTTACTGTTTGATGCCTTAATCAGCCAATCGGAACCAACCAAATCTGCTGGATTCAGTGTTGAATCGGATCACTGTGCTGGTTCCAGCTTCTCAGTGTAGCGACGGACAACTATGGCCTTAAGCATGACAACTCTTCAGAGTCCACTCTAATTTTATTGCTCGCTGTTTCTGGGGTGAATGTTTGTACCGTTTTTTTGTATGTTCTGACAATAAATGACGTTTGAGGAGTTTGGGACAAACGGCGTGGATGTACTGTGGAGTCTTGACCCGAACGGCCCAGATCTGACCCGAAGAATCCAGAAATAAATATGAAGTGCAACTAAATGAACCCGGTCAGTGTTCTCTTTCAAGCCGGGGTGTTCTGCACCAGCCGCCCCTGGGAGACGAGCACGGTGGAGACAGCAGGGTCCCGGAACTCTGGAAGAGTTCCACAAAGAGCACTGATCATACCGTTGAGGTGGGAATAAACGTTGAGATTCATGGTGGAATAAATGTCACCTGAAATGTTTTGTGAAGAGAATAGAAGATCCTGAACACACTTCTGTCGCCCCCTGCTGCATGTAGATGGTACCGGCCGGTAGCGCGCACACCTGCTGGATGCGTGTGTCGATGTCTTCAGAGGTTTCCCTGTGGCGCTTCAAAATTTGCATTTAATATGCATTTAAATTATATTGTGTTTTTAATAAAGAGAAGTTTACCCGGAGCGAAGGGCGGGTTACACCGAGGGAATATCTGTGTAATGTCGAACGTAAAACTTTCTTCCCCGCGGTTAATAGAATAACGTAATGCCCGATAAAGCTGTGAATTCCCAGCTTCCGGGGAGTCCGTGAATGCATCGTGCGCGCTGATTGGCTGCGGCACGGTGCCAAACAAGAGTTCAGCGCGAGCTCGTGCTCGTTCCTCTTGTCTGACGGAACCAGGAATGTTAGCGGGCTCCTCTGGAACTAGAACCTCTGAGCTCCGGCCTCCCAGACGGCTCGCTACACGCCCGGCCACCCTCGCACAGCTTTATAGGTCTGAGGTCTGGAAGTCAGCGGCCCGGACGTGAAGCCCATCCCGCCCCTTCTCTACTTCCCGTTTGCCTCCGTTAGCTTAGCCTGTTAGCTTTCCGTGTGGGTCCGAGCGAGACGTCCCCTCCAGCACCGCCAGGAGAACCTTCAGAGATTCCGCGAACAAACACCGAACTCCCCGGCCACCTCCGGAGTTTACGTCTGCGTCGACAGGTTCAGCCTCATGCCAGCGAAGACCGCAGCTAAACCAGGAAGTCTGAATGAACTTTAGCGCTAACCAGCTAGGTAGTTGCCCCGGTCCAGTGTGCCCCAGGCCCCCGCATCTGAGAGGGGTCAGTGTCTGGCGGATTAGCCCGGACACCATTTGATTAATCAGCCCAGATTTCCGAACCAGTGGGGTCTAAACGCAGAGATGATTCCGGAAAAGGCTCCGCAGAAAGGCGTCTATCACGCCCCCGAAGAGCTGCAGAAGGTGGCTCACGTCCGCAGCTACGAGCAGTATAAGGAGCTCTACCTGAAGTCCACGGAGAGCCCCGACGGTGAGTCCGGCCTCGCACACGCGGAAGTCCCCGCAGATACGGTGTCACATCATTGGTCCTCTGCTCGGACGGACACGTGTCTGTCCAGAACCCATCTAGTCTGACGATGCCGTCACATTGATAAGATGCCAGGTCCAGATAAGGACCGAGCATGTTGGGGACGTCCCGGTCCTGCTGGGCCAGCAGGTGGGCCCAGGGGTGTTTGGGGTTGTCAGGTGAT
The DNA here is from genome assembly GCF_003711565.1 of Takifugu flavidus. Taxonomy (NCBI): domain Eukaryota; kingdom Metazoa; phylum Chordata; class Actinopteri; order Tetraodontiformes; family Tetraodontidae; genus Takifugu; species Takifugu flavidus. Next base: position 633,931 of record NC_079527.1, on the reverse strand, counting down.
GGAGGGCAGAAGTCGTATAAGTTCATACAGTATGGTTAATAATTAACCGGTTTGTTAAGTTTTATCTTGGTGAGTTAATTATTTGCGACGTTTTCCACCAGTTGGTTTATTCCTTCTGGAGTCTGACCTCTGACCCTCCTGCTGCCTGGCTCAGCGGCCGCGGAGACACCACAGATGCAGCGTGACGCTGAGCAAAGCGGATGTGACGCGCAGCAGCACGTTCCCCCGAGGTGTTAAAAGGTGGATGTTGGTTCTGACCGTCTCCCCCTCCTGACCCGCAGAGTTCTGGGGCAGCATCGCCAATGAGTTCTTCTGGAAGACCAAGCAAAGCGGTCCCTTCCTGGACTACAACTTTGACGTGACCAAAGGGGAGATCTTTGTCAAATGCATGGACGGAGCCTCCACCAACATCTGCTACAACCTGCTGGACCGCAACGTCCACGAGAAGAAGCTCGGAGACAAAGTGGCCTTTTACTGGTGAGTTCTGTCCACCGATGGACCCGTTTACGGTCCACCCGCACGTCTTCTGCTGGGATTCTGTGCATCCTGGTCTCGTTTAGGTGCTGATGTTTCTCCAGACCCACTAGTCCTGACCCATGTGGTTGCCATGGTGAGACAGGATGGCCCGCCCTGGTTTCTTACCTGGGCAGGTGTTTCCTCCTCCCCTGCTGATGGCTTTGGCTCTTTTCTTTGTGACGATGATGACGATTTTAGGTCCTGATAGATCTGTTCTGACCCTAAACCGAGATGAAGCCTTCAGATGAGTCTTCCAGGGTAATCTGTTAGCCTGCTGCTAGCATGCGTGTCCTCAGAGGAGCAGATTATTGGTGCCGAGATGTTCAGACACCCACTTATTCATCTTCAACTTTCCTTTGGCAGCATAAACTGTAACAGCATAAACTGAAACAAGGAGCTCTAACTGGGGTGTCGCTGGGGGGGCAGATAAAGGTGAAATGGAGCAGCGTGTTGTCTGAGCGGCACCTCAGCCTATTAATACCACAGGGAATCTGAGAGGACTCGTATTGAGGCCTTTCAACAACCTGGAGAGGACTATGGCTCAACTAGGTCAGGGGGGAGCTAATGGGCTGCTGGACACGGGCCATTTACAGCCCCCCCATCATTCCACGCTGTTGTCTCGCGTAGCTGGGACAGGACAACGGTGTCTCGTGTTAGTGCTTAGCAGCCTGCTAGCAGACTAGCCGTTTGGAATCACTCAACAAGTCACGTCAGACAACGTTCAAGCAGAGAGTCAACTCACACATGGGGATTTTCCGGTGTGTGTGTGTGTGTGTTGAAATGCTGGAATATCCATTTAGGTGGACGTAGTCTCTGACTGGTTTGGCTGGTTTCCAACAGTTGACTCTTGTGGTTGAGATGCTGAAACATCAGGACGCAGCATTGCCGCCGTTCCTGGCCACGCCCTCAGGGTGGCCCCCATTGCGTCCACGCGTCTCTTCGGCGTGCACGTGCGTGTCAGGTGACCCTGTGGTTTGAGCTCTGATCGTGGGTGTCTGTTTCAGGGAAGGTAACGAGCCTGGAGATGAGCTGACGGTCACCTACCGGGAGCTGCTGCGCAGGGTCTGTCAGTTCGCCAACGTCCTCAAGAGTCGGGGTCAGTCGTGACACCGTCGGCACGGCAACCGAAGGTGTTTCCTGCTGTAACGCCTCTGCTGGACTGTGTTTGTGAGCAGGAGTGAAGAAAGGCGACCGCGTGTCCATCTACATGCCCATGGTGGTGGAGCTGGTGGTGGCCATGTTGGCCTGTGTCCGGATCGGAGCCGTTCACTCCATCGTGGTAAATGTGCCTTCATCATCATCAGACGTCCCGTTGTGGTCCCACCCTGACGCTGTGTTCAGTTCGCAGGTTTCTCTGCTGAGTCGCTGTGTGAAAGGATCCTGGACTCTCAGTGTTCTCTGCTCATCACTGCAGGTTAGTGTCTTCTGGTTAGGGTCTCCTGGTTAGTGTCTCCAGGCTTGGGACTCCAGGCTAGTGTCTCCAGGCTACGGTCTCCAGGCTGGGGTCTCCAGGCTGGGGTCTTCAGGCTAGGGTCTCCAGGCTAGGGTCTCCAGGCTGGGGTCTCCAGGCTAGGGTCTCCAGGCTGGGGTCTCCAGGCTAGGGTCTCCAGGCTGGGGTCTCCAGGCTAGGGTCTCCAGGCTAGGGTCTCCAAGCTAGGGTCTCCAAGCTAGGGTCTCCAGGCTTTCCACCATCTCACCTGAGCTCATCATGGCAGCATCGGCTATATCTGTTTATACGTTCAGATCTCCTCTTGTGGGGCAGCAACATGGCTAACGTGGATGAAGTTTGTTGGGGTTAGACCCTCAGCAGGTGTTGGGCTGGGACCAATAACCAGTAGATCATTATCTGTGTTAGTCTGGAGACGTGAACCTGCTAATCTACGGTCTGAATGGAACACACACCCTTATCAATCATGGATAGAACCCCCATCAGTAGATACTGGGCTGCAGGGATGGTTTTCCTGGGTGTTACTGGGTTGTGACCTGGTTCTGATGAGCCTGCTGCAGATAAACACGGAGGTGGCGTAGCTCCACGTCCTCCTATGACCACAAGGACCAGCCTTGGAGACTCAGTTACTGTCTGAAGGGGTCAGAAGGTTCAAAGACGTGTGTGCTAATGCTAACGCAGTAGCTTTTTGCCAGCCCGCTCACCTCAGTACCCCCCTCCCCTCAGATGGCTTCTATCGAGGAGATAAACTGATCAACCTGAAGGTCCTGGCTGATGACGCGCTGCAGAAGTGCAGAGACAAGTAAACACACACACACACACGGTTCTTGGGAACAACACACACACATGATTCTTGGGAACAACACACACACACACGGTTCTTGGGAACAACACACACACACACACGGTTCTTGGGAACATTGGCGATGAAGACCCTGTCTTGGCCTCTGCAGGGGCTTCCCGCTGCTCAAGTGTATTGTGTTGAAGCACTTGTCCAGGGAAGAGGAGGAGACTCCTCTGGGCTCCCAGTCTCCTCCAGCCAAGCGCTCCTGTCCCGATCTTCAGGTAAGAACCAGGACCAAGCCCATCTGGACCTCTGCGTGGGTCTCCTGTGGGTACTTGTCCTCCAACATCTGCTTAGATGTTCAGCCCTTCTGTTTCCTGTCAAACTGCCTCGTGACATCTGCACCTTTGATCAACCGCCAACATTGTCCATGTTTTGATAACTGCTCCCCTCCTCCTGCTCCTCCTGCTCCTCATCCTCATCCAGCAGGATAAACCGACCAGAGTAAAGAAAGCGCATCCTGTACCGCAGGTACTTCCACGTCCTCCTCTAAGACTGTGTTCCACCTTCTGAGGGTCTGCTTCACTCACCAGCAGTTTCCTGGCTCTATGGTCCCCCCTTGTTCCAATGATAGCTATAGCACGTGAGAACAACACCTTCATCTGCTGCTGCTGGACGCTGGTGGAGGTGTTGCACTGGTTCTGGTGTCATTGGAACAACACGTTTGTAGTGAGTCTGCATTAACACCTCCTTCCTCTGGACCGCTCTGCACTGGTAGATGAGGTTTCTCCTCTCTGAAGGAATCGGGGGTCACGTTTATGTCTTTGAGCTCTCTAAAAGGTCCTAGAACACGAGAATGGACCGCTGAAGAACTCAGATGTTCTCCGGGTCGTGTCCAAAGTTTAGAGTCCTGAGAAGAGTCAGACCAGAGTCTCGACCGTCTGGTGAGATGCTCCGGCCAGCCGGACCCCCGGTTCCTCTCCAGTAGTGTTGGGTTGGCTGCAGGGCCCCGTGTTCTCCATGTTCTGTCCTGGTTCTTCTCCTGAGCTGACACACAAACAAGCTTCTTAAATTCCTGGCTCCTCCGGAGTGTTTTCCAATCCTGGCTGGGAGGGGTGCCAGACACATCTGACAAATGTTTCCCAGAACTTTGGGTTGCGTCAGTGGAGACCAGGCCAGGGTCATGAGGAGAAACGCTTGGTTCTGAAACGCCTTTGACTTCCTGGTTCTTGCTAACGTCTTTAACAGTCGGAGCCAGGATTCACTCCCAGTGACGCCGATCTTCCTCCAGGGATGAGATTTAGTTTTGGTGTGTGAGCAGGTGCCGTGGAACCCTGAGGTGGACCTGTGCTGGCACACTCTGGTACGCGGGGCCTCGGACGAGTGTGAACCGGAGTGGTGTGAGTCTGAAGACCCGCTCTTCATCCTCTACACCAGTGGCTCCACTGGGAAACCCAAGGTGGGTCGACGTTTGGCACGGTCAGATTCATCACACCTAATTCCACCGGTTTGACCTTCGTCTGGGTTCTCCAGGGGGTTCTCCACACCGTCAGCGGCTACATGCTCTACACCGCCACCACCTTCAAACTGGTGTTTGACCACCAGCCCCATGATGTCTACTGGTGTACGGCGGACATCGGGTGGATCACCGGACACTCGTACATCACCTACGGCCCCCTTGCTAACGGAGCCACCAGTGTGCTGGTGAGTGACGGGTCGACCCAGGAGAGGGGGCGTTGCCATAGCAACGGTGGCAATAGCTGCTCTTACAGTGGAATTAGGTGTCATGTGGGTTGTCTTCCACCAGGGGGCAGTAAAGCGCTTTCCTCTAGATGGATAATGGTGTTTGTTTGTTACGTTGTTGTTCCTGTCCTCCAGTTCGAGGGCCTGCCCACATACCCGGACGTCAGTCGCTTATGGGAGGTGGTGGACAAATATCAGGTGACCAAGTTCTACACGGCGCCGACCGCCATCAGGATGCTGATGAAGTACGGCAGCGAGCCGGTGCAGAAGTGAGGACCTCGCGCTGGTTTTAGACTCGCCCAGGTGACGCGTTTGGCTTGAGGTTGTTCCCTTTCCTGCAGGTCGGGCCGGGAGTCTCTGAAGGTTCTGGGGACGGTGGGGGAGCCCATCAACCCTGAGGCCTGGCAGTGGTACTACACGGTGGTGGGGGAGAAGCGCTGTCCTGTTGTTGACACCTTCTGGCAGACAGAGACGGTATGTGGCTTCCACAGACGGAGAACGCTCCTCAGGCAGCTGCTGCGCTGCCCCCTGCTGGTCAGAACTCTCCTGACGCTTGTTTTGGGGCTTTGCAGGGGGGCCACGTGTTGACTCCGTTACCTGCAGCCACGCCCCTGAAGCCTGGATCTGCCGTGAGTAACTGATCAGCTGAGCAGGTTCTCGGCATCCATCCATGGAGAGCAGATCTTCTTTGATCTTCCTGGACGTTTCCTGCCTGAACGCTCTTTGATCTCTCCGTCGGGCAGACGTTACCCTTCTTTGGTGTGGTTCCGGCCATCCTGAACGAGTCTGGCGAGGAGCTGGAGGGGGAGAGCGAAGGATACCTGGTGAGATGGATCCACTTTCTCCTTAAAATCAGTCCCAATGCGACGTGTGTTTTGCCTGTGGCCGTGTCTTCCTGTCACGCAGGTGTTTAAGCAGCCTTGGCCCGGCGTGATGAGGACAGTCTACGGGAACCACCAGAGGTTTGAGACCGTCTACTTCAAGAAGTTCCCTGGATATTACGTAACAGGAGACGGTGAGGCAGGAAACGTTTCCGTGTTGCACCTGTATGGACGGTGATTGTGACGCTGTGGCCTGGTGGTGCAGGTTGCCGTAGAGACAAGGATGGTTACTATTGGATAACGGGAAGAATAGACGACATGCTGAACGTGTCAGGTAAGACCTTGCCAGAGGACGGTGGAGGATGCAGGAGTGCCCCCGCAGGAAGTGATGTCGTCAGTAGTTGTAGTTGCTGATGTTGCACCTGTGGGACCGTCTGCAGGTCACCTGCTGAGCACAGCGGAGGTGGAGTCGGCTCTGGTGGAGCACGAGGCCGTGGCCGAGGCCGCCGTGGTCGGCAAACCCCACCCCATCAAAGGAGAGAGCCTCTACTGCTTCGTGACGCTGATCCAAGGAGTGACGTACAGCCGCACGCTGGAGGCGGAGCTTAGGAAGCAGGGTGGGTGTTTTGGGGCTCAAACCAACAACCCTCTGTTCCACAGCCCCGCCCCCAACAGGCTGAGCTCCCACCTCCCTTTCTAACCATCTCTCCTTTGAATTCACAGTACGGGAGAAGATCGGTGCCATCGCCACGCCGGACTACATCCAGAACGCTCCGGGACTCCCCAAGACCCGATCTGGTACGGTGCCCCCATCCAGACGTGGGCAGAAATGTCGCCCGTTCTGGCGTTGCTTCCGCCATGGTCTGACCCGTCCGATCTCTCCACAGGGAAGATCATGCGCCGCGTGCTCCGGAAAATCGCCTGCGACGAGCGGGACCTGGGAGACATCTCCACGCTGGCCGACACCTCGGTGGTGGAGGACCTCTTCCAGAACAGATGCTACGAGGCGGTCTGAGCAGGGTCCCAGTGGGAGGAGGAGGAGGGGCTTCCCAACGCCCGCCAACGGAGACACTTGTGGGCGGGAGCGTCGGCGGCGTGCAGCAGAACCGCCTCTTCTGTCCCTTGGGCGGATCAGCGCGTCGTCTCTGTCCCAAGAACTACCCCCTCAGACCACCCAGAAGTTCTGCTTTTAACCGCTACGCACGCCCTCCTGGGAGCCAGCAGCGCCCCCTCTGGTCACCCCGGCAACAGCACGAACGACAGCACCTGATTGGCCGCGGTTGTTCGTTGTTTATCTTTATATGTCCAGCATCTGCTCAACATCTGTAAAGCTGTTTAGACAGCTGTCGGAGACGCCACTCGCCACCCCGCTTTTACGCATTTTTTACGTTTTTAGCACTTAAAAAGGGAAGAAGGAAGTTTTACCTGTCAGGTGTTTGTTCTCGTTTTGGTTTCTGATGAAAAAGTGCAGAGCCGTCCCTCTTCTGGGGGGGTCCCTCTGACCTCTCTGGCTCCTCCCATCTCTGTTGACAGGAGAATCAGCTGATGGTGCAGCATCAAAGCATCATGTCCTCTTTGAAAAGCTCCTCTGGGATTTGACTCACTCACTGTCTGTTTTGATGTTAATTAGCTGATAATAAAGATGTGGCGACCCCCTGACCTCTGACTCCTGACCTTCTTCACGTGTCTTCCAGGCAAACTGTCTTTCCGCCTGTACCCCAGATATTTAACCCCACCCCCACCTGAGTCACGCTGGCATCAACATTTGTTCCAAACAGACAAACATGAAAGAACATTTATCACTGACACTAATCAGCTTTGATGTTGATCAAACTCCTGAACAATAATGAGATGTTCCCCAGTAGTTTTGCTGTAGTTCACCTGTAGTTTGATCTAATCCTCTGGTGGTTTTACTATAGTTCCCCAGTAGTTTTGCTATAGTTTCACTGTAGTTTTGCTGTAGGTTTCCTTTAGTTTTGCTATAGTTCTCCAGTAGTTTTGCTGTAGTTCAGCTGTAGTTTGATCTCCTCCTCTGGTTTTGCTATAGTTTCCCTATAGTTTTGCTGTAGTTCAGCTGTAGTTTGAACTTATCCTCTGGTGGTTTCCATGTAGTTTTGCTGTAGTTTCCCTTTAGTTTTGCTGTAGCTCCCCTATAGTTTTGCTGTAGCTCACCTGTAGTTTTGCTGTAGTTGCTGCAGGCATCAGACTCAGCGCTGTGGTCGCTCTCACCCAGGGGACTTTTGTCAGAACTGTCTCCACGGTGACGATAGATGTTGTGCAGCTGTTCTGACCCATTCGGGTCCTGAACGGGGGTGCTGTGAGATGTGACATCACTGATGTTGGTCAGTATCGAGGTTATAACGTATCAGAACTCAGAAAGAAATATCAGAGTTTGGACGACATCGAGGACGTTTTACTGGAAATGTTCCAAAAACGTCGACAGCATCAGAAGATCCTGTTCTTGGTCTACTTCTCTCTCCGGATGCATTAAGCCGCCGCCAGGAGGCAGAGCTTAAAGCTAAAGGTGCTGGATGTGATCACGGGTTGGTGAGCTCTTACATAAGAACCACAGGACGCCTGTTGGAGGCTCCGCTGGTCTAGACTCAACCGGTGATTCACCCTCACGTCTGTGAACGTTTGACAACAGTCAACAGCCTCCAGGTGATGTCTGCTTCACTTCCTGCCGTGTTCATGCGTTCACTGACCACATTCACACCTTCACGCGTCATTTAATCAGCATTATGCTCGTTTTACCTTCATCACTCAGAAAAAACGGCTGTTGTTGTTGTGTGGTGGCTCAGTAGGAGGTCAGGCGAACGAGATCCGCCTTCCTCAGTTCCAGGCTAAAAGATGGGGCTGTGGCCAAATACCTGCTGGTGCGTTTTTATGCTGATGATGTTTCCTGTCTCAATCCAATGGGACACCTGCCAGAACATCAAATTTGATCAACCTTCCATGAATATTCAGTCGGGAGCATCTATAAGGCGGCGGAACAGACGGCAAACCCTCTCAGACTGAAACATCTCACATCTACATCATCAGGAAAGATCCGATCCTTTCTTCTGATCCTCCAGCAGGTGATGGCAAAAAGAAAATGATTCATTTTCATATTGGGCAGATGGGTTTTACTGGTCTTTTAGCATAGCAATGCCATGCTAATGCTCCGTTCTCGTGACACAAACTGAGCACTTTGAGCCAGAAAGGTCTCCACAGCTTCCTTCTTTAGAAACCTCACAGAAGGCCCGACTGGAGCTAATTTTGCCAATATTTTCTTCTAACAACCTGTGATTGACCTCCAACCCCGCTGTGAACTGCTTCCTGGTCCGAACCAGCCCTGTTGAGGTCATGGCCCCCCACAGACGTGGCCCCGGGCTGCGTGAGTACACGGCCCTGTTTGTTTTAGAGGAGACCTGATGAGACGTGATGTGGTCTGAGCTTGTGTTCTTGTGTTCCTCAGTTCTGGCAGCAGCCTGTGTGTTCGTCAGAGCAGGTGAGAGACTTTCCTCGGGTCTGAGGATCCTCAGCAGAAGATCAGATTCTCCTCCTGGAAGTTTCAACTTGTGCTCGTCTCAACGTTTGCAGGTCTCACCTTGTGGACGGACAGCGTGTTGTCCTGTGATGGACGTCACAGCAGCGATCACCTGGGCTTCGGTGGGACCTTCTTATGTTGTGATTCTGTCCACTAAATTGAGTCCTTCTGGATGTGATGAGGCACAAACGTGTTTGATATTAAATGTCTTAAACAGGGCGTGAAGTGTTTGATATGGAGACACGTATGTGCGGCAGACGGGAGTCCACCAACACCACAGTGGGAACCGTGGACATGCTGCAGCACTGGTAAGCTCCCATTCACTTCTTCTCCTCAAAAGTCTTTTGTCCTACTTAAAAAAGACAAAACGTGAGGGGAAAACTCTGTCTCTGTCGCCCCCTGATGGCAGGACGTCCGAAAAGACTGTTATAGAAAAGGTCTTGGTCAACAGTTTCACAAATCAATGATTGATTGTCCGGTTGTGGTCGTTATCGTGTTCTGTCCACCAACTTTACTCAGACGTGTTGGAGGATGACTTGAAGCTTGATTCTACACTGATTTCATTCTGTGCTTCTCTTCAGCACCGATGGCTCCAGACATGTTGCTCCACATCATGGTGTCAGGAACTACCTGAAGAAGTCCCCCCCCAGCGTCGCACCACGTCTGTTTCAACTCTAAACATGCATCCAGCTCTAGAGATTTACAACAAACAAAAAAAAGTTCATTTAAAATCCTGTTTAAATCATTTTACCAGAAGGTCAAAAGTTCCCAGAGTGTGGAGGATCCGTCATTGTGGGCTACAGTAAGAGCGGCACACCTCTGTTCAGCAATACCACACTGTGTCACCAGGGAACTATGGATGTCTTAAAGCGCCGGTACACTTGTGCATATATTGACTTCTTTATCCGACAGTCATGATTGTTTTGCGGACTCGCTGCAGATGATGTGTTTGGACACCAAGTTGAGCTCTTCTATCTGATCCATTTATTGATCACAGTAAAACAAACAAGCGCATGTGGACACTGTCTTGGGTTTACTCCTCATCTTCTCTCTTTAGACGAAAGAAGAAGCTTAACGCCAAGTCAAAGAGCATCCATACGTCTCTGCCTTCTGATGACATCTTCAAAACCAGGAAGAGCCGGCGCGGTGCTGTCCCCCAAGTCAGTTCCATTTGTGATTGGAAGGAAAAGTGAAAGAGAGCTGCAAACTAGTGGAGAGGTTCCATCTGATGTGATTTCTCTCTGCTCTCACAGTTCACAGTGCAGCCTGGAATCAGTCCCTGACTAACCTGACAGGTGGTAAGGTGACTCTTTATCTTCTACCTGCTACGGGTAGACAAGATGATGATGTGGTGGATTAGTGGAGGATTTCTGATGTGATTTGTAATATTTCACAGTTTACGGCTCATCGTGGAATCATTCTTTGGCAAACCTGACATCTGGTAAGATCACAGTTGCTTTTTGCCTGCATAGTTTATTTAAGATCACGTGACATCAGAAATCAGTGATCTTGCAGAGAGGACCATTTTATTTTCCTCCTCTTGACCTGTGTTGTGAGGGCAGCACCTGCATTCTAACGCAATGCCCATATTCCTGCAACTGACTCCTCCCACTGTCATGGAGCAGCAACTTTCCACCGAGTCCCTCTTGGATGTCTCAGTTCCTTCCTGTCTATATTTTCAGCCGAGCCCAGCTGCTCTGTGGAAATTTGCATCTGTCGGACCAGCAGATAACCTGTGTAGATATAGATGTGTAGATGACACTGGATGGGGTTACCACTTCCTCACCTCCCTGGACTGGAAAAAGCCACATTTAGAGACGATGCCTTGGAGATACCATGAAGTGTAAATCAATTTTGAATCAGGAGACTTTTAGTTTCCATGGGAGAGGCAAGGTTACCTACGTGGACAGCACTGGAAAATCGATCGAGCAAATCCATTGGACTTATGTTTGTCTTACAAGGGGCTGGTCCCATCACATCACCACTTCTATGTGAGACTATAGTTTGCAGGGAATGGACAAGAGGCGTAGCAGTACTGCCAGGTCTTAATGAGTGGATGTTCTGCAAGCACGAACAGAGCAGTTGTTGGCAAATCTTCCCCTGTTTGCCAAGAGGGTGGGCCACCAGAAACATTACTGGACTACGGTGACAGTCTGGCGAAATCTGTGATGACAGGCCACCGTGAATGCATGTCCCCACAGGAGCACAAGTGTTCTGGCCTTGGGTGGGACTTCTATACGGGTAGCTGGACAACCTGCCAGCGTAGGCTTGCCTCATTGGGTGTCTTGAACCACCTGTTCCACATTCTTCCTGGCTGATCCAAACACAAATGAGGAAGGGAGTATGGTCTGCTTCCTGAAGATCTCCACATGATGAATGAACTGATGTGAAGCGCCTGAGCTTTGATGTTCCCAGACCGAGGATGGAACAATCAACAGGTTTGATAGTTGATCCTCTGCTTTCATTTATACATTTCACCTGTTCTGATTGTAGATTCTCATCAGTGTGGAGGATCCGTCATTGTGGGCTACAGTAAGAGCGGCACACCTCTGTTCAGCAATACCACACTGTGTCACCAGGGAACTATGGATGTCTTAAAGCGCCGGTACACTTGTGCATATATTGACTTCTTTATCCGACAGTCATGATTGTTTTGCGGACTCGCTGCAGATGATGTGTTTGGACACCAAGTTGAGCTCTTCTATCTGATCCATTTATTGATCACAGTAAAACAAACAAGCGCATGTGGACACTGTCTTGGGTTTACTCCTCATCTTCTCTCTTTAGACGAAAGAAGAAGCTTAACGCCAAGTCAAAGAGCATCCATACGTCTCTGCCTTCTGATGACATCTTCAAAACCAGGAAGAGCCGGCGCGGTGCTGTCCCACCAAGTCAGTTCCATTTGTGATTGGAAGGAAAAGTGAAAGAGAGCTGCAAACTAGTGGAGAGGTTCCATCTGATGTGATTTCTCTCTGCTCTCACAGTTCACAGTGCAGCCTGGAATCAGTCCCTGACTAACCTGACAGGTGGTAAGGTGACTCTTTATCTTCTACCTGCTACGGGTAGACAAGATGATGATGTGGTGGATTAGTGGAGGGTTTCTGATGTGATTTGTAATATTTCACAGTTTACGGCTCATCGTGGAATCATTCTTTGGCAAACCTGACATCTGGTAAGATCACAGTTGCTTTTTGCCTGCATAGTTTATTTAAGATCACGTGACATCAGAAATCAGTGATCTTGCAGAGAGGACCATTTTATTTTCCTCCTCTTGACCTGTGTTGTGAGGGCAGCACCTGCATTCTAACGCAATGCCCATATTCCTGCAACTGACTCCTCCCACTGTCGTGGAGCAGCAACTTTCCACCGAGTCCCTCTTGGATGTCTCAGTTCCTTCCTGTCTATATTTTCAGCCGAGCCCAGCTGCTCTGTGGAAATTTGCATCTGTCGGACCAGCAGATAACCTGTGTAGATATAGATGTGTAGATGACACTGGATGGGGTTACCACTTCCTCACCTTCCTGGACTGGAAAAAGCCACATTTAGAGACGATGCCTTGGAGATACCATGAAGTGTAAATAAATTTTGAATCAGGAGACTTTTAGTTTCTATGGGAGAGGCAAGGTTACCTACGTGGACAGCACTGGAAAATCGATCGAGCAAATCCATTGGACTTGTGTTTGTCTTACAAGGGGCTGGTCCCATCACATCACCACTTCTATGTGAGACTATAGTTTGCAGGGAATGGACAAGAGGCGTAGCAGTACTGCCAGGTCTTAATGAGTGGATGTTCTGCAAGCATGAACAGAGCAGTTGTTGGCAAATCTTCCCCTGTTTGCCAAGAGGGTGGGCCACCAGAAACATTACTGGACTACGGTGACAGTCTGGCGAAATCTGTGATGACAGGCCACCGTGAATGCATGTCCCCACAGGAGCACAAGTGTTCTGGCCTTGGGTGGGACTTCTATACGGGTAGCTGGACAACCTGCCAGCGTAGGCTTGCCTCATTGGGTATCTTGAACCACCTGTTCCACATTCTTCCTGGCTGATCCAAACACAAATGAGGAGGGGAGTATGGTCTGCTTCCTGAAGATCTCCACATGATGAATGAACTGATGTGAAGCGCCTGAGCTTTGATGTTCCCAGACCGAGGATGGAACAATCAACAGGTTTGATAGTTGATCCTCTGCTTTCATTTATACATTTCACCTGTTCTGATTGTAGATTCTCATCAGTGTGGAGGATCCGTCATTGTGGGCTACAGTAAGAGCGGCACACCTCTGTTCAGCAATACCACACTGTGTCACCAGGGAACTATGGATGTCTTAAAGCGCCGGTACACTTGTGCATATATTGACTTCTTTATCCGACAGTCATGATTGTTTTGCGGACTCGCTGCAGATGATGTGTTTGGACACCAAGTTGAGCTCTTCTATCCGATCCATTTATTGATCTCAGTAAAACAAACAAGCGCATGTGGACACTGTCTTGGGTTTACTCCTCATCTTCTCTCTTTAGACGAAAGAAGAAGCTTAACGCCAAGTCAAAGAGCATCCATACGTCTCTGCCTTCTGATGACATCTTCAAAACCAGGAAAAGCCGGCGCGGTGCTGTCCCACTAAGTCAGTTCCATTTGTGATTGGAAGGAAAAGTGAAAGAGAGCTGCAAACTAGTGGAGAGGTTCCATCTGATGTGATTTCTCTCTGCTCTCACAGTTCACAGTGCAGCCTGGAATCAGTCCCTGACTAACCTGACAGGTGGTAAGGTGACTCTTTATCTTCTACCTGCTACGGGTAGACAAGATGATGATGTGGTGGATTAGTGGAGGGTTTCTGATGTGATTTGTAATATTTCACAGTTTACGGCTCATCGTGGAATCATTCTTTGGCAAACCTGACATCTGGTAAGATCACAGTTGCTTTTTGCCTGCATAGTTTATTTAAGATCACGTGACATCTGATCTTTATCAGTGTTGCTCTTCAATCCGGGTGGATGTAAAGTCAACCAGCTTTTCACTGGACTTTTTCCATCTGCATCTGTAGTTGAGGATTGCTGTTAATGTTTTGCGTATTTCAACTATACATGATTAGTCTTTATTAATTAATGTGCTTGTTAATGTTTATTACCTCAATGGACATTCAGTGCCATTCATCCTCCATCATCCCTCCACCCATCCATTATTCATCCCTCAATCATCCCTCCATCCATCTGTCCATCCATCCATCATCCTCCATCATCCCTCTATCCATCCATCATTCCTCTATCATCCATCCATCCATAAACAGGAAGTTGCAGTTTTGGTTCCAGATTCTGTGTCATACGTCAAATTTGTGAGACGTTTCGCCCCTTTGGCACAAAGGGGGAAGATTTGCCTGGATGTTGTTGATCTGTGTGTTGGCAGCTGGAGCCTCTGTGCGGGTCCTGGTTGACCTCATCCCCCATCCCTAACCTCATTTGTGGGCAACACTTAGAAAACTATTTCAACTTGAATACAAATGAAATCCTGAATACTTGTTAAGCCTGAGTATCTGGAGGGGAAGTTCCTGTTAAATGAGTCAGTTCTGAGACGTTTGTGTTGCAGGTCCGTGAATGTGCTGGGACACAGTTCATCAATCAAGCCTCCACATTTGAAACGGAGCTGGCGCATCATTAGGAGCCGAGATGATCGTCAGAACAATGAAGATGTAAAGAATAAACATCCTTCCAACGTTTCTGCTCACTTCATCTGGATGCATCTGTATTGTGTGATATTGTACTGCTGAATAAATGGAACAAGAGCAGAAGTTTTCCAGATGTTTTATTGGTTTCATATCAGCAGCACAGCACAGGACAGAGCGGTTCTCACCATCAATATTCACTACAATCATTAAACAAAGCAAATAAATAATAATTCAGTGCGGTGTGTTGGTCGGTGCACATCAGGCTGAGTAATAAATACGTCAAACATCAAACATCTTCGGAATCTTCAGAACAGAAAAACAGGAACACTTCACTTGTAAACTCACTGTAAACATACATTAGCTCTAGTAATAAATAACATCTCAGACTTCATCCCTGTCTTATGTACCATTATGTACCTTTTTGATCCCTTCTGATGGGCCTCCAGGTCTGTGCCGGCCACGCTGCAGTACTTCCTCCCGCCACAAGAGGCATCAGAAACACCCTTAAATTATAGCTTATTAAATCCAGGATAATAAACATTTTAAATATGATATCTACACCTGATTGATAAACATCCCTTTTTCCATATCATGATAGAATAAGTACTGGCTCACTGGTAATTCATCCCCTCCCATTATAACCACTGACACAGACAAACTGGGTGGTCCATGAGCCGACATGCTAACCAACTTGGACTCTACCTCACTTTCATAATGATGTCATGTGAACAGGAAGTGGAATGAAAGGGTGGGAGACTCAGGAGGATGGGGGGGGGGGGGGGGGTGTCACTCCGTCTGTGGCACAGAGATGGCGGGACCTTTGGGGTCGTCAAAGCGGTCCATGGTGTGGAGCTGCATGATCATGTGCAGACCGTAGGTGAGCACCAAGACCATCAGCAGGCTGGTCATCAGACCCATCCAGATACCTGGAGAGAAGAACCCGGCGCAGTCGCTGGCGTACGAGAACTCGCCACCGCTCACGTTGAAGCCCTGGATCTGTGGGGGGGGAGCAGACGGGTGACGCCCATCAACTCCAGTTTACTGTGACGGGGGGGGACGTAGAGAATTAAAAGGTTACCTGGAAGTCTTCAAAAACCACTCTCCACTGATTGGCCGGGTCCTTGGACGTGCGCGGCACCAGGAGGGGCCATCGGTGGCTGGTGACGGACTGGCAGCGGTAGGAGTACTCGGCGGGGGCGTAGATGTGCCTGCTACCGTTGAAGGTGGCCTTGGTGCCATCGTACTCCAGCTCCACCATGTCCAGTGTGAACCAGCGCCGCGCAGAGACCTTGTAGTGGCGCTGGCTCATCACAAAGCTGGAGACACATTTCACCAGTGAGGTGGGAACTGGTCACTAACTGGGACCGTGTGTGTGTGTGTGTGTCCACGCTCGTGTCTACTCACATCAGCTTAAAGTTGCTGTGGCCCAGAACTTCCTGGTAATTCAGAACCAACCTGAAAAACCAAAACAACGGTTTCAATCCGCCCCTGAGCTTTGAGTGGGTGTGTGAGCGCCGGGATTAGACGTGAAGGTCCGAGGTACCTGGCCTTGGTTCTGTCACAACTGGACCCGTGGAGCTTTGGGCTGACATCCTTCCCGAAGGTGGCTGGCGTCAGGTCGTACTCTTCCCAGCGACCCCTGCGCAGGATGCTCACCGACAGGCTCTTGGCCCACATGAGGATGCAGGTCTCTTCACCCTCCTGCAGAAAGATGGAGCACACTGGCATGAAGCAGCAGCTTCAGGCTCCATCCTGGTTCCACAGCTCCGGAAGTGCCTCCATTAGCTTTGGACCTTCTCATCCTGACTGAAATATGAGGTTTTCCTCCTCAAACAACAAGTCAGCGCTTCAGCTGCTCGTCGTGTATAGCTGCAGTCTTTGATCTAGAAGGGAGAGTGAATGGCTTTGATGTCTGAGCTGCTCCATAGAAGGTCACCTTGAACTGGACAGGAGCGTAGACGCCGGCCCTCTCCTGGATTCTGCGCTGTCTCTCCCTCTCTCTCTCCCTCTCCCGGTACCCTCCTCTGGCCTGCAGCAGAGAGCGTCCGCCTCCCAGACCCGCTTCCATCGACAGGGCAGCTGCCTCCTGAGAAGAGAGGAAGAGGCGGAGTTAACCTGCTGGACGGTGTCACGGACACAACGTCTCCGGACACGCGGACTCACCCTGGAGGGCCTCAAACCGGTGTAGATGGCCGTGTATGGAACAGATTGAGCTCTCATGGTGCTCAACACCTGACCGATCACCTCGTCTAGAAAACAGACCACAGATCAGCAGCGCATTACCCAGAATCCTCTGGGAGCAGAGGGGTCAGACAGGTGACAGACTCACCATTTCCACTCAAAATCTCTTTTGCAGACATTAAGTCAGCCCTGTGGAATTGAAAATGTTCAGTGTCAAATGATTTTGGGAGCGCCTGACACAGGTTAGAGGGTCTGAGGGTGTCAGGAGAGCGGCGGGCGTGTTCGTACCCGAGGCCGTAAGGCAGCCTGAACACCAGCAGGGCCGGAGACGACACGTTGAGTCGCAGCTGACCCAGAGTGTCAGCGTCCAGGTATAAGGGGGCGGTCTCCAAGTGGTCCTGCAGTTGACCAATCACTGCATTGGAGGCGGGCCAGGAGACAGCAGGCAAGACGAGAGGGGAGGACGAGGACAGCAAAGCCCCCTGAGAGACACGAGACAAAACTTGGCGTCACCTGCTTCAGCGGGGCAGCGGGCCGCCACTCACCACCTCACCTCCAGGTTGGGGAAAACGCTGTCCTGCTTGTTCCCAAAGGCTCCTCCGTACATGGTGAAGTCCTCCAAGCTCATCTGGAGGACACAAGAGAACCTGTCAGCACTAGGAGTGTATTCATCCATGCGTGTATCTATGCATGTATCTGCTGCTACGGGCTTTAAGCAGACCAAGAACGGTAGACTGAGACCTTGTCCTGAAGGAAGAGCACCACGTTTCTGGGCCCCCTGCTCAGAGCCTTCTGCAGGTAGGAGTTGAGCTGCTGCTGCTCCACGATGTGACCAGCCGACGGCGGAGCCTGAGCCGGCACCGAGGCCCTGGGGAGCGAAACATGCACCGTTAGGGCTGAGGGAGGGTATCGGTGTTGAGCATCATTCACAAACTACAGATCAACACAGGACACGCTGGGCTTCAACCAAAACCACTGTATACACACCGATCCGACTGCTGCTTGAGTATTTGATATGCTTTAATCGACATTTAACACATTTTCCTGCGGTAATTTCCAAGGCTAGCCTGCGGCTAAAGCTTTGCTAGTCGGGGCTAATCCCGCCAGCACAGCCTCCTCCGCGGGGACCGAAGCCTCCAGACCAACATGTCTCACCCTTCGCTTGTCCACAGAACCAGCGGCACCTGCTCATCGCTCTTCACCGGGCTGGAGAGGCCGAGCAGGCCGAGGAGAACGGCCAAGGACGCCGAGATGCGGCAGAGATGCTGCAGCGTCCCTGTGGTCGCCATCTTTACCAGCTCAGAGCGCGGTGACGTCAGCGCGCTCACGTGACCCCCGCGAGCGCGCCGCTGCAGCGGACTCGCGAGGCCGTTGGAGGAGTGATTAATATATTAGAATAAACATAAATAACAAGGCCTGGACATTAATGTAGAAATACCAGAAACTGTGATTAGTCCAGGTTGTTGCGAGAGGAAAGGAGTCATTTATTGTGTCCGTCCGATGTAAATACATAAAACAAGCTGCTTCCCTGCTGGAACAAACTGTATTTCTGTTATAAAATGATACATACATTAAAAAATCGTCCACACACACACACACACGATTGGAACACTTGAGTGAGGACAGAGCAGGTGCGGTTTGACTTGCACAACAGTCGGTGATATCATTGTGCCGGTCCACGTGTGTGTGCACAGATAACGCTGTAGTTGAAACATCGTAACTGACAAACAGCAGCTCTGCTGGTGAGGTATCGGAGGAAGGAGGTATCGTTATCTGCACGCCCAACTGGGACAGGTTGGAACACAGAGATGTTTGAAGAACAAAGCTGTCCTACTGGTGAGAATGCAGACCAGAGCACCTCCTGCAGCACTCAACATGGCCCAGTGGAAAATAAGGCTCATTGCAGGACAAAGGTCTCATTCTAACAACAAGTCAGACCTATGTTAACAGTTTAGGCTTTCAGAAATTCCCAGGAGATGCTATGAATTCAGGAGTCCCACCTGGTCTCCTTGTGAGACCTTGTGAGATTGATGGTCCAGTGCTGACAATGACTCCAAACTGGGGAGCGGTAAGGCTGCACTGCCTTGATTTTACCCTCACTGGGGTAAAAGAGTGTGGCAGCAACACTCAGGATTTAATCTGGGCTTGTCCATGGAGGGCCTCAGCCTGGGCCTTCAGGCCACGAAACTCCCCCTGGATGAAGTCAGTCAAGGTCTTCCTCATTTCCAACTGAGAAGAAATAGAATAAGGGGCATGTAAAAGCTCTGGAAGAGGCTGATCTTGGCCTGCAGGAACATTTCAGAAACCTTCCATCCTCACCTGGCTCTTGTTTTCAGCTCGCAGGGACTCGACCAGCTCCTTCACGCTGAACGGCCTCCCCACCAGAACCGTGATCCTCTGGAAAGGTCAGACAACACTAGCGTGAACACCAACGTGCCGGCACACAGCCGGGATGAGCCGTTTGTGCCCTACCTTCCCGATCCGAGGAACGTAGGGCTTCACGTTGGGCAGAACATCACTCAAACCTACGGGCAAACGCACAGGAATCACAACCATACCACCTTTTCTCAGACATTTTAGCATCTACTAGCATCTGTGGAGGGACCCTGTGATGAAAGGTGACGCTGAGACTCACCCACGTGCCAGAGCGGCAGGATGACGGGATTAAGGGAGCACTCGGTTATTAACCGCCCCACTCCTGCCAAACACACAGGAGAAGGGATGAGCAGGGCAGCGGAAGTGTCATCAAGCAGAGCCAAACCTTACCCCATTTTAACCGGATGAACTCTTCCGTCATGTTGATTTTGCCTGTTGGAGCAGCAGCGTCAGAGGAGGCCGTCAATCAGGAGAAAACAACAGCAGCTTAAAGGGTGAAAGACGGGGGGGGGGGCAGAGGGGGTGAACGCACCTTCTGGGAAAATGTGCACCCACTCGCCTCTGTTGAGCTTGTCCAGTACAAAATCCATGCCTCTCTGGTAAACGCCATCACCTTCGCAGGACACAACACGACTCGGTCAGCAGGGTTGCTATAGCAACAGTGGGCAGACATGGACATGACGCCGTTGCGCTTAACTCACAACAGCACGTGATATAAAAGGGGGTGGGGGGGTGGGGACTCGCCTCTGCAGACAGGAACACACTTTCCTCTGCTGAAGAATCGGGAGTGCAGCTCTTTGGTGAAGCAGATATCAGACGCTGCCGGAGTCCTGAAATGGACCAATAAATCAGCCCAGGCCGCCAGACCTCAGGTGAGGAAAAAGGCTGACAAAGCTCACCAGCGCATCCTGTTGAAGTCCCACAGGTGTCTGAGCTTCAGAACGCCTGCAGCAAAAACAGAGGTGAGGGTGGTGTCCTCATGCTCCAGCCGCTCCATGTGCTGTCTTACCCCAGAGGTGCGGGTCGTCCATGCAGGACTGGTGATTGGACAGGGTGATGAGCGGCGTGTCCGAGGGCCTCCTGTCAACTAGGTCCAGCAAGACCTCCTGGTTGTGGACCGTCAAATAGTTCATGTACTCTGTTGCAGAAAGAAGACCAGGGCTGGGATTGAACCGAATGCCCACGCTCCCACCTGGGCTAATGTGGGCGCACACTTACTGGTCCAGAAGTATGAATACGAGCCCACCATGCCCATGACCAGTGAGCTGGAGACCCTCCAGGCCAAGGGTGGGCACTGGGGGAACGGCCAGCGGACCTCCAGAGGCATGGCAGCGATCTCCAGGTTCTACATCCACCCACCTGCAACAGTCACAGGTCACAGAACAGGCAGGGTGATACAATCGGAACCGGGCTTGGTTGAACTTCGCAGCGCTGCCACCACAGTTTACCCCAAACACAGCAGATCTGCTCACGTCCACAAAAGTTAGTCAGTGTTCAAACAAAAGCTCGGCATGCCTGCATGAACAGTGTCAGATCTGAGCCCGGCTTGATTCAAAGGTTTCATCTTCATCTCTTAATTTTTCGCGTTTCTCCTGGTTGTCTCGATGCACGTTGTCCAACGAGACATTGACGTGTGTCCAGAGCCGAGCGGATGCTAACGTCTGCTAGCGGGGCTGCATCGCCAAAGTTGAAGCTCATCGGGAACTTTAACTTTAACATCGCGGCCGCAGAAAGATCAAATTGTACTTCACCTTTTCTCCAGCTGACAGTCCACTGGTCACCAACTCCGGAACTAAAAGTCGCGCAAGGAATTGTGGGAAAGTCGACTTTTAGCGACCACTTAGCGGGCAAATATTACCGGCCAGTAGTTTCTGTTGGTATAGTTTAAATTTGCTCCGTTGGCGAAAAAAAGTCTGTCGCGTTTCCTTAAACCTATTTTAAAAGAAAAAAAAAAAAGACTTGTTGTCAACGCGGAATTATGGGTAATCGATCGGCGCTAACATCCGGTCTGTATGCGCGCGCAATTATACGAGGCTGTTCAAGAAGGCAAATTATGTTGTTATGTTGGGCAGAATTGGGCTGTTTTGTATTCCTCTTGAATTTTCTTTAAAAAAAAACAAAAAAAAAATTTATTTCCTAAATGCTTATTTCGCAAAATCCACAATTGTATCCCCCGTTTAAAAAACACAACAATTATTTATCAAGGACAAACCATTGACTAGCACAAATGTGAAGTTGTTATAAACATGTTGTAGACTACACAGTTCACGCACGCACACGCACAGCGGTGAAGTCGTTATTTCATGTTGTAACGAGCCATCCTTGCCAACAGGTGTCGTGATTTCCACTTTTGATGTGCTTTGATCTCCCCTCGATTTCTCCTTTAATGTTGGGACACTTCATCAAAGCTGGAAACATCCGATGAACATCAAACCCTCCTTTCTACCCACAATATCTGAAGACTCTGATGGAGATGAAAGACAATCTTGCTGTAGATGTAAAAGACTTTATTTAAAAACACAACAGAGCAGAAATTCCACACTAAAAGCACAAACTGCTCCCATTCTTTCCAAATACTGCGTCCATTTAAATATCGTGAACACGTGTTTGTGTCTCATACACAACAGTGAAAAAACTATATAATAAAAGAATATAAAAGAGAAATGTAATATCTGAAGTCCCAGTTCCACATGACCAGTGTAACACTGGGTAGTCCAGCCTGGTGACTGGTTCCCAGCTAGCTTCACCAACTGGGTGCAAGTGCGTTCAGTCCCTTTAAAGCCACCTCGAACCCTAAAAAGCAGGCCTGGGGAGGAAGACAGGAGCAGAGATGACCACAGGACAGGATTAGTTCATTTTAGTGGGTCCAAATCAAATTTCCTCATTTTGTGTCCAGCTTGGAGTCCTTTAATAAGACGGTTCACACCCGCTGATTGGACGTATGACATGTATGACATGTATGACATGTACGACATGTATGACATGTAAACAGGTACCGCGTTAGCAGGGAAGGCTCGGAGGAAGACGGCATTGAAGCCTTTATAGAGCGCCGCAGGACCTTCTTCTCTGAGCAGAGTTCTGAGCACATCAAGCAAACCGCTGTACTTCCCCTCTGCAGCTGAACACACATACACACATGCGCGCGCAGTTCATTTGAAGAAAGGTCACATGTCCGCCTGACTTTTTCACAAACTCACCTGTCTGGAAATTGGACTTGAGGACATCTGGAGGAAGAGCGATGGTCCAGTTGAGAATTCCAGCTACCCCTCCTGCCAGGAGGATGTTGGGAGTGCTGAGCTGGCTGACGCTGTAACAGGAATGTGGTGTGTTCATCTTGGCAGACACGTGCAATGCGAAGCTTAATGTTTAACAGACCTCAGATCTGCTCACTGTCCTGGATGCTAGTCAGGGTCACTCACCTTTGACCCTCAGGTGTGAGGGCTCGTTTGAGGTATTCATATGTGAGGAAGTATAGACCGTTGGAAGGCACGTCTGAGAGACAGCCGGCACACACATCGATTAAAGCTTAGTCAGTCCACACACACACACACACACACACACGTCTGTCCAAGTTACCTCTGATGAGCGTCAGAACGGTTCCTTTGTAGACGCTGCGGATCCCCTGTTCTTTATAGAGTCGGACTGCACAGTCCAGTGGCCCCGAGTACTTCAGCTTCCCACCACTGGCCTGAACCTGAACGCACCATGTAGCATTGCACTCGTGTGCAGTTCAAATGCACACACAGACACACAGACACACACACACGTATCCTACCTGAAGTAAACACTTGATTCTTTCTCCTGGGGCAACAATGACCGTGGTGAAAACTCCTGCCAGACAGCCAGACAGGAAAACCTGAGTGTGCCTGAACACAACAGAACAGAGGTCCATCAGGTCCATGATGTCCATATTGGACACACAACCACACCAACACCAACGCCACAACGTAAGGAACGTCTACAACGTCCTCAGTAGAAGCACTATTTCTTGGTTAGACTATATTTCCACAGGGGGATCGTTCCAGACAGGAACTTCCTACACAGGTCCGACGATGAATCAAGTCCCTTCCAAAATAAAACAGGTGTTTAGTGACACTGGACTGAGAAGAGGAGGGGTCCCGGTTCCAGCCCCGGTCCGGACAAAACACAGGTGTTCTGATGGTAGGGGAAGGTGCCAGAGCACCTTCACAGCACTGCCGCGATGCCCTCGAGCAAGGTGCCGAACCCACAAATGCTCATATAGGTCCCTGTACTGGTGACCCTTCCAGGGGGGGACCCAGTTAAGCGGTTAAGAAGACGGTAGACGGTTTATTGACTGTTGACTTTATCAAAATACAAAAAGGAGGAAAACTAGTGACCCAGTCAAGAAAAGCTCAGACGGAACCATCAAGAAACCAAAGCAAACTATGCTGGCCTCATCTGTGGAGACTATAAGAGGAAAGAAATGTTTTCCAGACAGGAAAGATCACACACACACACACACACACACACACACACACACACACACACACACACACACACACACACACACACAGAGTTCTCAGAAACCAGAGGACTTAAAGCCCTTCTGGACAGGAGATACAGAGGATTGTCCAGCCTCCACATTGACACGTACAGATATAGACCAAGAGGCAGATGGGTCACATGGTGCAAAGGGGGCGGGGCTCCGTGAAGAGACCAATGAGAGTAGAGGGGAGGGACGGCAAGGAATTGCTCTATAACTAGCTATTCTGGGCACACACACCACCGTGTGTATGTGTGTGTGTGTGTGTTTACGTTAGAGGTGAGTTCAAGTCCGTCTGCTGGAGCTGTTTCCCCAGACCAAACCCAAAGAAACTGATGGCCATCATTGGAGCGACACCTGCCAGAGGAGCGCCCATACCTTTATAGAGGCCCAGGAGTCCCTGGACACACACACACACACACACACACACGGAGGCAGAAATGATCAGGAGTTATGGATAATTCATCTGTGTAAATTGTAATTCAAGGTTTTGCCTTGGAACACAGGTGGGCAGCAAAATATCAAAGGTCACGTGGTGAAAATCACGTGACTCTGAACTTTGCCTGCAGTTCTTCTATTAACTGGTTCTGTTCTGGATCCAGGTAAAGGACAAAGGCTGGAAAATCATCCGTGATGATTCCAAATATGATGACATGAACATGCTGCCCTCTCCGGTCAGTCCTGACTGTCCAGAGACATTCTGAAGGGTTGTGTGTGTGTGTGTGTGTGTGTTTGTGTCGTTCACCTCTTTGGACACGGTCTTTCTGAAACAGTCGTACGTCCCCGTGTAGAGGACCGTGCAGGAGGATCTGGGCTGCGTCTGCAGCCTCACCTGAAACACACACACACATACACACACACACACACACACACACAGCTTTGCGTCATCACTAAATCATGATGTCAGCTCCAGTTTGATGGCCCTTCAGAGGTCACACACACTCCCGCGCGCGCGCGCTGCCCTGACCGATAAGGAAAGACCCGTTAAAGATAAAAGCGCGGCCGTTGAGGTTCAGAGAAATTCCTGACACGTGCACGAGCCTGACAATAATCCTCTATTCCTTTCTTCTGCCATTGACAGGTGATCACCTCCCCAGTCTGACACCTGTCGCCTCCAACTTTTAAACTTTTATCAGCTCCTGTCGGTAGAAAGGCAGCAGCGAGGCTCCTGTAAGCGCGTTAATCCTCCTGATCACTGGATCAAACCGTGACTTTTAGTGGATTCATGAATGGACGAGCAGAAGCACAGACGCCCCGTCACAGACCTTGATGGTGTCCAGCGGGTGTCCAGCCAGCAGCAGGCAGGCTCCGGCCACTCCTCCGGCCACGAAGTTCTTCAGCGGGGACGCGCGTCCTCTGTCTTCCCCCATCCTCTCTCTCTGCCCGCATGGCCACAGGCGACAGCGGGACCCGGTCCGCTTCTGCCCGCTGCACCTCACCGTGCAGCACCGCCGTCCCGCCTGCGTGCGCGCGTCCGCTCCGTGGAGATCTACCGGTGTAAAGGGAACAGCGCCGCCTTGTGGTGACGAGTGGTTCCAGGTGAGTTTTTAATTGGTTTTAATTGTATATTTAGACGTTTTAGAGATGCGTGTTGTGGCAGATTAATGACTTAAAAACTGTTTAATCACACGCTTTAACATCCCCTCGCTTCACTTTTCTTCACATTGCACATAAATACAAAATAAAGAGAAACTGTTCCTATTATTCACATTTTCCGATCAGAATTTTCAGTTAATAATTGCAAGATAAACACACGCGCATTTGATATTATTTCTTGTCTCTCGTGTGTAAGTCAAGATCTTCATCATGTTCTTCATCGTGATTTTCATCATGATTTTCATCATGTTTTATCTTCTCATTTTCTTCAGTTGAGCTGCAAGTTTCACGTTGCTTCTTGTGCTGTGGATCTAAAAATAGATTTCATATGACTTTACATATTTACCACATTTATGTACTTATATACGTGTCTATACAGCGTGCACACATGCACACGTTTAGTCCCGTTTATTAAAGCACAAATGTGTGTCGATCGAACTGTTGCTGATAAAGTTTTAGTCGAAAAAGTCGCGGGAACCGGGAAGCGATGACGTCATAAGCGTGCGTCCGCCAGAAGCGCAAGCGGGAATTTTACTGTTCGGAAACCGTTTCGGTAAGGAAAAAGGGTCGTTTCTGTCAACGGGGTTTGGTTAACGATGATTCAGATGGTTCACTTTCCAGCTGTAGTTGGTCTAAACGTGTCACTAACGTCTCCTTCAAACGTCTGTTTTTGTTAAGTCACAAATGTATGTAGATCTTTGCAAATGTGCCTTTTCTCTGTTAGTGGGTGGTGATGACGCAGAGAGGCAGGTCGGCAAACCCACCCCGCTCCTCTCAGGCTGCAGTGAGTCCGTCCGTCCGTCCGTCCATCCATCCACCCATCCATCCATCCATCCATCCATCCATCCATCCATCCTTCCATCTATTCATCCAGTGTTTCCTTGTCCATGCAGAGACATTCTGGCTCCGGCCGTGTTCAGGAGGACGATGACGACTCCTTGTTCACTCAGCCAAGTACCTCCCAGGTCCAGAGAGGCTTGGAGAAGCTCACCCCCGCTCAGGTTGAACGAAAGGTAGCACACAGGTGACTTGTGGGTGAACACACCTGTTGAAGTGTGTTTTCATGCAGTGGAGTGTGTCTGTGTGTGCGCGCGCATGTGTGTGTCTCCTGCAGACAGCCGAGGTGGTGCAGTTCATCCTGGTGAAAGACCAGAAGAAGTTCCCCATTCGTCGAGCAGGTAGCGCCGCAGCAGGCTGTGCTGGGCCTCCGGTCCTGGTTCCACCTGCGTTTGTGTGAGATCTTCCTCCTGTTTGGATCGATGTGCGTTATGGACCTGAGATTAGGATCTTTTGCTTCCAGACCTCATCAGAGTGGTGCTGAAGGAGTATAAAAACATCTACCCAGAGGTCATGAAGAGAGCGACTCGGACGTTTGAGCAGGTGGGTCCAGAGCCACCGGATCACCTCCGTGTTGATCACACATCAGCTGACATTCTCTGCTCACCAGGTCTTCGGACTCAGGCTGATGGAAATTGACCTCAAGAATCACTTGTACATACTTCAAAACAACCTGGAGCCCGTGGGGGCAGCTTCCCCGGTCACGTGAGATCTGCTTCAGTGAAGGATCTGTTTGAGATCTGGGATCTGCTGGTGACTCTGAGTGTGTGTGTGTGTGTGTGTGTGTACAGGAAACCCTGCAGCTCAAAGACGGGCCTGCTGTGGGTCATCCTTAGTGTTATCTTCATGAAAGGAGGCGTCGTCAGAGAGAGTGAGTCGGGTTCTTTGATCTTTCTGGGTTCTTCAGCAGAACCATCTGGTCCGTGGGTCAGAACCGCCACGTTGAACTTGGTCTGGAGTCACCGGGTGGGTCTCTGCTTTGTGCTGCAGGTGTTATCTGGAACATCCTGAAGAAGCTGCGTGTTCAGCCAGGGTGAGCTGACCTCCTGGTCCAGGTCCAGGTCCCGGGATGGGTGGTGGTCAACGTTCTGTTCTGTTCTGTCCCTGCAGAGAAAAACACTCGGAGTTTGGGGAGGTGAAGAAAGTGGTGACGGAGGAGTTTGTACGCCAGAGGTACGTCTGGGCTTCCCCCTCTCTGTTCACAGCTCCTGACCTGGCCCGCCCCTGGTCCTGGCCTAAGCCCAGACATTAGCTCAGTCGTGTTATCACACGCAAGTGGGTTCGGCAGGTCATAGGTTCCAGTCCCACTGGGACCAGCTGGTGTGTTCAGAGCCAGTTTCTGTCAGACCATAGACTCTGGTTTATACCACACCAAAGAGCAGCCGGGGAAGGTCCAGTCCAGCCGGCACCACAGCCGAGGTGAGCCGGGCCTGGTGCCTCCCAACATCTGCACCAGGATCCAGCTGCTGTACTCCCAGTTTTAGCCTGTCTTGATGTGTTTAGCTCAGGCTGTGATACGGCATGTGTGTGTGTGTGTGTGTAGGTACCTGGAATACGTCCGTGTCCCTCACACAGAACCCCTGGAACACGACTTTTGTTGGGGTCAGCGTGCTGTTGCAGAGGTGTCAAAAGCCAAAATCCTGGAGTTTATGGCTGAGGTCGGTGTGTGTGTGTGTGTGTGTGTGTGTGAGGGGAAACACCTGCGTGGTCGCTGAGCTGGATCACCTTTGTGATGTTTCAGCTCCATCAGCAGGACCCAAAGAGCTGGTCGCAGCAGTACAGAGAAGCCCAGGCGTCCTCCCCACGGGCCGGAACCAGCAGCCAGAGATGAGGCCGTCGCCCCGTTGCTCCCGCAGGGGACAGGAGGCGGGACGTGCGTCCTCCTGTTGTTGTTGACACCCTTGAGATGCGTCTGCGTCTCCTTCGCTCACTCGGCAACGTCACGTCTCCAGAGTCATAGCAACACTGTTAGCATTTGTTGTTTATTGAATAAAGTGTTCACCATTGCTCACACTCGGTGTTGTTACATGTCACGGGGACAAGAACCGAGCGGTGAGACGAGGTGGTTGTTCAGAAACCGCAGGACGGGACAGGAAGACCTAAATAAGAACATGACTGTACATAGCAGCATCTCTGAAAACACATCTGCTGTCCATCCAGATGTGGGAGCTAACGTTAGCGCCAGGGGTCGCCGCCATAGCAACACTGTTAGCCTAGCGACAATGTTTCAAATGGCAGGTCAACTTTCTACTGCATATTTGTGAGGCACATCTGGTGGTTCAGGAGCCAGATGTTTGCCTCTGGTTTCACACTTCACAGAGGATTATGGGAGATTTTATTTTGCATGAAGTCAAAATAGCACCAAAAATATTAACGTGGAGGAAAGAATATGAGCCCAGCTGTGTCTTTACTGAGAATCCAGCTGAATGTAAACCTTGACGTTCTGGCAGCCATCTTGTTTCCCAGGGGGTGGGGCTGATTCAAACCACGCCCCAAAGCCCGCCCTCACCTGTCTATGTAAACATTAACATCCAGAGGTGCAGAAAATGTTACATCTGTCACCTGCAGCTGCTAGCTTAGCATAAAGATGGAAGTTTCCTGACTGGAGTTCTGGCTTCCTCATCCAGGCGGAACATTTCTGCTCATCCTGGGTCAGAACTACCGCGTGATTGGTCAGAAATTCAGAGTGTGCGTGGCTTGTACAGTAAAGCGCAAACGTCTTTTCAGCCGGGCAGAACTACGTTAGTTCCTGTTCTTTAGTCCCGTCAGCAGTTTTTCCTGCTCTTTTCCTCTGTAAAACACGAGTTGGTGTCAAACTTCTCTCTTTTTAGTTCACGCCATCTTCATCAGTAACGAAGAAAAATCTCAAGTCTTAGAAATACAAAAATACCATCAGAGCTTCCAAAAATATTCTGTTGCGAAATCATTTGAGTTCTCCTCAAACTTGGACACAGACTTCGTGACAAGAAATGGTGCTAGCTGAGGTTAGCATGGTAACTATGGTAACCTGAAAAAGTGTTTCAGAAATAACAGTGAATTCCAGTGAATTTCACGTCACTGTCTTTGGCCTGAGCCGTGGTGCATTAAGGTGCGTTAACGCTCATAAAAATGCAGGTGAAAGGAACAGCCTAGATAACCGACGACTGGGATTACGTCCGTTGAAAAGGTCACTTTGCTCGACTGCGGCTGGAGATAGAGCCTGACGGTCTAGATGTGGTCTGGGACGGTCTCCAAAGCCTCCGCGGGGTCCCTGTTCACATCTACGTTCTGGAAAAATGACAGAAACGGTCATCTGAAGTCACCTGACTCCTCTTTTTAAAGATGCAGCTCACCCCAAAGTTAGCACTGTTAGCTAGCTAAACCTCATCCAATTAGGACAGTTTTCACTGAACCTACCTCTGGTCTGTCTCTGTGAGTGTTTACAGCCTCCACGTTGAGGAAGACGGACTCGACTCTGCAACCTAAAACAAAGAGATTGGCGTGAAGTGGCCTGACGAGGAGGTCCTCGGGGCAAAGGCGTGAGGCTGGACTCACCGTAGGCCACTGGGGTGAGTTTCAGGACAGTGTGGAGAGGACACTTCAGGTAAGGAAGCTCGTCTGAGACAGAAGACACACGGTTTAAATGGGGGTATTCGCTACGTTAGCTTCAGTGGGGGGGCGTGTCTCACCGGCACTCTTGTCCAGGAAGTAGGCCAGCAAACACCTCATGACGGCCTGATGACAGATGACCAAGACGTTCTCCTGCCTCTCCAGCTCCATGATGACTGGCTCCAGACGGTGGACCAGGTCCTCGTACGACTGAAACGCACAGGCCATGGATACTGTCTCTGTAAGGGCACGCACCTCCTGGCCCTTTCATATTGTTTTATGCAGATGCTAAGCTAGTGTAGCATCTATATCTTCACACTAGCACATGTCCAGCCACAACTCTCCAGGCTTAGTGGGTCAGAACTGCACGTTCAGGTTCTCACCTCTCCTTTAGGGTAGCGGTAACGATACTTGTCTTGGTCTCGCAGTGCAAACTCTTCGGGGAAATTCTCCTGAATCTCCTCATAGGACATCTCCTCACACACTCCCTGGAGCAGAAGAAACCAGACGTGAAGGTGTGTCACACAGCACGCGGACACGAGGAGGTCGCACTCACGGCATCGATCTCGTTGAGGGCCTTCCACTGTTCGTACTGGACTCCCAGAGCCTCGGCAGTCTGGATGGTCCTCTTCATGTGGCTCGTCCAGACCTTCAGGTCTCTGATGGACTGGTCGCGCATGTACATCCCCAGAACGCTGGCAAACTGTCAGAAAACCCCGGACAGTTGAGCTCCACCAGCAAGTTTAAAAGACGCCTTTCCATGTTTCCGTATGTCTGACCTTTGCCCCCTGAGACGACAGCCCCAAATCTCCCCCAATACGACCCACGAGGTTGAGCTCGCTCTCGCCGTGGCGACACAGGTAGATGGACCTCGGCGTCACGTGGATGTTCATGAGGTAGTAGACGATCCTGCTCTGGATGTGGTCCTGGACCCGATTAACCAGGTACCTGCTGCCCACGTTGAAGATCTTGATGTAGGACAAGTTTCTGCGCAAAGTTCCAGACTTCAGTCACCCAAAGCGAATCTGTCTGTTTATAAGACGTTTATGATTCTGCATTCACAGACTGATATTCAATCCACTCCAACATTAATAAAGAGCATCTGCTAGGATCCAGACCAGGGGTGGGCAAGTCCAGTCCTCGAGGGCCAGACTTTCTGTCCTACAGGTAGACAACGCTTTCACCTGGGGTTCCACTTACCTTGGTGAAAGCAGTTCCTGCCTGGTTGAAGCTGGAATCCAACCCTCAAGGACTGGATTTGTCCTCCCTTGATGACCAAGTCCAATCCATGAAGGCTGGATTCCAGCCAGGTTTTGCATCCAACCAGGTAGAAACCGCTTTTGCCAAATGAGGCGGAACCCCAGGTGAAAGTGATGGGTGAACCCGGTGCCCTCAAGGACTGGACTTGCCCACCCCTGATCCAGACGGTCTGCACAGAAAGTTGGTCTGACCCCTGAACGAGTATCAGAGGCAGGACAAACTGCCTTCAACGGGAGGAAACCTTGAGTAGAACTGGGCTCATATGGGGGTGGGGTCTAAACCCGAGCCTGGACTGGTTCACACCGGTGTTAGTGGCCTCACCTGTCCTTGGTGTCGTCCAGGGGGATGTAGGTCACCTGGTAGCATTCGATCCTCTTCAGGAAGTCTGCCACCGCTTCCTCCTTGTCACAGCCTGCATAGTCCGGACTGCTCAGCTTCACTTGCTGTGGGATGTGAATAAAGCGGTCAAAGGATTGTAGACTTCTGCTGGACTCTACCGTCGTTGGCTTCACCTACCTTAATGTTCTCAGCAATGATTTCTGGATCGTCACATATTGACTCCACAAAGAAAACCTGCACACGTTGGGGTCAAGTATTAAAATCAGGCCGCAAAAATAAGGTTTTCAGAGACCGAAAGGAGGCAAAAACCTGACCTTGTATCCGTTCTCCTTGGCAAAGTTGAGGATCAGATCTCTGCGGTCGGGGGTGGTGTTGGTGGCGTCCAAAACCTTTAAGATCACAAGTTTTGGAGTTTAATATTGACTAAAAGAGGCCACTCTGGTGCCGCAGTTGTGGTTGTGAACTCACCACCACCTGGCCCATCCCTCTGGTGAAGTAGTCACACACGTCCCTCAGAGCAGCAACGATACAGGCCCTGAAAATCCACCAAGGTCATTAACCCACAGAAACCCCCTGGATTAAAGTTCTCAGCACACGGCGCTCATACTTGCGTATCTTCATGGCCTCCGCGTTGTCGGACCTGAAGAACTCAAAGCTGTTGTAGGAACCTGCAGCGTCTCTTCTGTACTGGCCCACATTGAACGCTGAAGCACAGACAGACAGACAGACAGACGGTGAACACAACACCCTTTTTAGCATGAATCTGTTGGTTTGGTCAGGTTCTCCAGAAGCTTCAGGCTGATTCCATCCTTAAAGTCCCCGAGAGACACTTGGGACAACAACAATATAGACCAGCAGGGGTCAGGATGACCGTCTGAGGTCTAGATCGGACTGAGGGGGGCTGGTGGGTCAAAAACAGGGACGCTTTTATACAGATGACAGCCAGTTCTATTGAACACCGGCAGTAAAGTGGTTCAGACTCGTCTCTGGTACCTTTGGTGGTGACACCGATCCAGTTCAGGTATCTGGTCAGCTTCTTGGAGATGTAGGTCTTCCCTCTGGCCGGGAGTCCCACCATCACAATCATGGTCGGGGAGTTGGTGAACTGGGGCACTGAGGCTGAAACACGCACACACACACACACACACACACACACACACACACACACACACACATGGGTTTCTGAGGTCTGGACTGAATGGTTGAGACTCTGCCCCTTCCTTGGACCCTCCTGACGATGGTTTCTACGGTTCTTCTCACGTGGGCGCTTGTCTCTGTTGGGTTTTTCCCAAAAGAATCCGCTCAAAATGGAAGAGCGGAAGGGCCGATGTTCACCGCTGAGGTCACATGACGGCGTGGTCGAGGTTAATGGCCTTCTGGCTAAACGCCACGCGATGAGGTGGACATCAAAATCTCCAGAGGCGAATGTGACACACCTGATACACATTAATCAGCACACGCGTGTGTGTTTTTGTGTGCATGTGTACTCACAGCCTCTACGTTGGCTCAACCTGCTCTTCATACAAGGAACCCAGGTCTTCTCCAGACGGGTCTGAGTGAGCCTCTCTGACATCGCTTCAACAGGCTAGTGCGTCCGTGTGAGTGTGTGTCTGTGTGAGTGTGTGTCCGTGTGAGTGTGTGTGAGCAGCATGCAATAAAGAGGAGCTCTCAATTGACAGCAAGACTTTTGAGCCGTCACGCGCCGTCACTTTGTGGGTTTGATTGGATGCCGGCTCAGAACCGAGTCTGTGGTTGGACCAGTCGCCTGTCAGTCATGTTGTTTGGCTAAGACGAGGTCATCGACCAATCGTAACATGCAACGGTAACCTTTGTCCAGGCACACAGGAAGCAACGCTGTGTGTGTTCTACTTAGTGAGGACCAGTTTACCAGCAAAGTGAGGACAACCTCAAAGGTATGTCTGAGGGTTCAGACCTGGTTTAAGGTTGGGTTTAGGCAGGAGCTCAGGAGCTGGGGGTGGTTATCCATTAATGTCCTCACAAAGACAGAGGTATAGATGTGAGCTGTTTCACAGTTTTGGACAGGGTTAGGGGCTGATTTTAGTCCGCCACACTTGTGGCGACCTGAACTTGGTGTTTCTGAACAAGATCGGGAGGATCTTTGACCAGCAACACCTTCCTGTTCATGTCCAGCTGGGCGAAACTGAGACAGGGGCCGGTCCACCCAAAGGACAAAGCAGCCAGTCACAAATGGTCCAGAGCAGTGAAGATGTCCACGTTGGACAAACCAGACCACCAAACTAGAAGAACAGCAGAAGAACAGCATCAAATACGCTAGGGACACGCTAGAACCCGGGCGTCTCCCTAAACAGGTGAACACCCAGCCCCTCCTGGGTCATGTGACCCTCACCTGATGAGTGACCCCATCAGATGGTTTCAGTCAACCTTTGATTAGCTGATGAGCGTTAATGACAGCTATTCATCAAGCGGGGGTCGCTTGATGACGGCCATTCAGCCCGGCGAGAACACAAACGCGGTGTTTTCTGCTACACAAGATCGGCTCGACACAAGCGGTCTCATCTCAGCGTAGCGTGGGCGGGGTCTTCATAGCGATGTGGTCTCCAGACTCTCTTTAGCATGTAACACAAAAACAAGTGTGGAGGACATGGAAAGGTCCGCTGATACAATAAAGCCTTTATTACAGTCAGAGACTTTACAACGTGCACAACCAGAAAGACGGGAAATATTCGCACAACTCTGCACAGCGTAATTTCGTTTTGTTTGTTAGCAGCAGACAATGAATAAAAGTTAACGAATCAGTAAAGAATAAAATAATGAACCTTAAAGTATGCACACAGCATGCAAGTACAAAAACAACTAAGCAACACTAACAGATTAGTTTATCAGATGTTGATGGGCTTAATTTACATTTTGCTCATTAGCAAAATAATAGCAAAATAGCCCTCGTAGAGTGCAGCCCCCCAGCGGGGGGTCACTGGGAGGGAGGTCAGAGTCTTGCCTTCCTTTAATGGGGGTGGCTGGACTAAAATCTTTACAAGTTAACCGGTACCATGGAAGACCAAGGCTCAAAGTCCCTCCACAGTCCAGGACATCACCAAAAATGTAAACAACATTAGCTCTGGTGGCTAACTAGCATATACAGGAAACACAAACGTTACGTTCTAAGTAAACCAGTTTGTTTCAGGGGAGCTCAGATTGATGTCAGTAGTGTAAAAAACTAGTTTCCAACAACTCCGTGACCAGTTGCTCACTGGTTGTTGCAGTAACTTAGGTCCCTCTTCAACTGTCTGCCGGTTCTGCTGATTGTCCCTCAGCCTGGTAAACCTTATTTGGGGTCTGGCCGTGTGGCTGTTTGACCAGGTCCAGCTCGTAGCCTTTATTTGTTTAGTGAAACAAAGAAAACTGTTTCAGTTGTGGGTTTGAATCCTCTGGCGGCTCCTGAGTGGCGTTAGCCCCCCTGGCCAAACAGAGCATTAACAGCCTCGTTAGCATATTCAGCACCGCACCATTCAAACGTTCAGCCCTGATACCCCTGAAGGAAAAGCACCAAGAGTCTCAACTCTCACCAAACCGGTCAGAACTGAAGGAGGCCAAACGTTGTCCTACGGTCCAGTTAGGCCTGATTATGGTAGAAAGAATACATGAAGCTTAGCAAGATTCTGCTGTGGTATCATGTCTTATCCATGGCCAGTGCACGTCCGTTCATCTCATCTACATCAGGACTCCAAAAACCACAACCAAACATTGCTATTTTAATTCAAGATCTAATGTCATTAATTAATTAAAGGCTAATGCACCTTTTAACTATGTGCTGTCCTTGACGTGCCCATGACTAAATTGATTTTTACACAAAAAAGTTAGTTTAACTTTTTTTTTTTTTTTTTTAAATGGGGAAACTGCTGCGTTTAGCTGCTGGAAATGAGTTAGAAGCTTCTCCAGCAGGATGTTGCACGAATCCAAATGTCGTATTAACGATAAATTTAACTCAGAATCGCGATCTCCGAACACTGGCGGTGGCCCCGCCCACGGTCTGACGTCACCATATGTCTCAAGCAGATATCTCCTGATATCTGGACTCTGTCCTTGACTGTCCAACATGTCCACGTGATGACCACAGGAAACACTTCAGATTCTGCTGTTGTGGGAAATCACACAAAAACACACCTCGGCAGGGTTGCGCAACACTGTACGACCGTGCGTGCGCGCGCGAGGCACAGACTGCAGCTTTTCCGTCTCCGTTTGCAGGATTCAAAACTCACCTGTGCTCTCGCATCGCGCGCGCTGCCGCCGCGCCGCCACGCGCTGCTTGGCCTCCATTTATTTTCTTTGCGGGGAGAAGGAGCAGAAGCCACGCGGGCTGTTCCTCATCGCAGTCCTGCTCCCCCCCCCGCTTCCTCTCCCAAAATAAACGCAGGGCCGTCAGCCCGGGGTCCTGAAGCCCCCTCCCCCCTCCCGATCCGGGGCTGCGGCTGCGAAAGTCGCGCCTTTGTCCCGCAGCAGAACCGCATCAACCTTCCTTAAATTTCACAAGCTGCAGCGCGCGGACCCCGCGGCTCTTACGTAACCGCTCGTGGAGCGCGTGTCAGCGCTTGAGACGTCATTTCTTTAATTCGTGACGTAATGATGACCACCCGCCGTGCATGTCCATCAATCGAAATGATCGAAAAATGACCTTTTGTGAATATGCACGACATTGTGTGCCTGCGTGTACCCCTGGCTGCGTGCGTGTCACTCACCGTGCGGCAGCTGGATCCTGAGAATCCTCCCCAGGGGGCCCGGCACAGTGATCCGGTCCTCCGTGATCGCTCCTCGGCTCATTCCTAGGGTCTCCTCCGATCAAAGCGCGCGCGCGTTTGCGTGTGTTCGCGTTGCCCTGAATGTATCTCCTCTCGCTGGGATCCAGTCTGCGGACTGGAACCAGTCCTCCCGCTTTTAACTGCCGGTTGTTGGTGCCTCCTGCTGGGCGCGCGTGCGTGTTTGTTGTTGTGAGCCACTGTGCACGTGACCGCAGCATGCAGGGAGGCTCTCTGCCTGTGTGTGCGTGTGTGTGTGTGTGCAAATGAAGGACTGAGGACCAGTAAAGTCCTTCAGAACATCATCAGCATGACAGAGGAGACACCAGTGGACACACCCAGTGACACCCGGCAACAGCGTCCAGCTCAAGGGTGGAGCCAGCAGGTGAGACGTCTTCTCCACCTTGATTAGTTCTTTTCAGTCATGTTTAGAGAAGGTGTGACGGTTAAACCAGGCAGGTCTGAGTGTGTGTTCATGCGTAAACAGTCAGGACTCACATCTGTCAGAACGCACACCTGGAGACAAACAGAGTTGACAGACCAGCTGAGAACGTTCACCATGTTCTAGTTTATTAGTTGGTAGTTTGTGGTTAGTTTGTTGGCTACAGAACACAGCGCACAATGCAACAAGCAGGCAAAACATCTGCAGCAGTCTCTTTCTCTCCCTCTCTCTCTCCTCTCTCTCTCTCTCTCTCTCTCTCTCTCTCTCACACACACACACACACACACACACTCTTATCTTCTGCTGATCTGATCACATCTGCCATTGATTAAGATGCTGCTGCTCTCGGATAATTTTCAGGATTATTATACGTACAAAAAGGCAGCAAACAATGCAGAATTCAGACTGAGGACCCAGTGGGGCCAGAGTGGACCAGAACGGGGCCAGAGTGGACCAGAGTGGGGCCAGAGTGGACCAGAACGGAGCAGAGGGGCCAGAGCGGGATCAGAGTGGGACCAGAGTTCCATGTGGCGACGCCACAAAAGTAAACATTCTGTGTAGGGAGGTCAGTCCCCTGGCCGCCTGCAGGGCCGCAGAGGCCTCGGAGGACAATCTGTGTTAGTACTAGTGAGGAGACCACTGATGGTCCTCGTCTTCTCCAGGTGACACCAGAAGACGAGCCTTGGGGAAGGGGTGGGACTCCAAAAAGAAACGAAACAGTGGAGGAATAAAAAATTACAATTTCATCGTCTTATAAAAGAAGCAATTGAAATAAAAAAAGAGACAATCTCAAGGTTCTATTTACATTCAGAGAACGAAGCCTCAAGTTCTCTCAACTCCAGGGGGGCCATGTGTCTGCTACAGAGGACCACCCCCCCACAGAGCTCCACATAGATGTTTCAGCACGTTCCTGCCAGTGATCACAGGCTACGGTGGCCCGGAGGCACCAAACACTCCAAAAACAACCAGACGATTCACGGGGAATCGGCCCCACGCGTCTCCGTGGTGACGGGAGCGTTCTGACTCTGAGGAGCTCTCCGGGCCACCGTAGCACCTTTGACCTGAACCTGGAGGGAGGCTGAAGAAGAAGGGAGGGCGAGGATGATGAGGAAGAGTGAAGCTCTGGCAGAGGAAGGAGAGCAGGCTCAGCTGGACTCTTAAGGCAACAGATCTCCATCCCTGCAGGGACGGGGGACGCGGACAGGTGGACAGGTGTGTTTATGCTAATGTGGTCAAGCAGGACTGCTTTCCTTCCTCTGCACCAGCCGAGTGCGCTTCCTTTTCTAACATTGCCACAAAGCTAACAGCTACAGCTAACAGCTACACCAAACGTTTTCAAGGAGCAACACAGCAGCGCAGGTTTATAGAGCAGCTACATGTCCTCTCCCATCACTTTCGACTGGTCTCTTTCAGACGTCTCTTCTGGATTGCAATCATGCTGTGGACAAACTGCTGGTTAGTTGCTGCGACTCAGTTAGTTTTATGAATATTAGTCTGGATTCTTCTCAGATAATCTGAGCTAATCTGAGCTAATGTGAAAGGCGAAATGTAACCAAGCAAAACTGAAGCCAAGCAGCTGGTGCATCCATCTCTTCCTCCATCCCTCTGTTCCTCACCTGTGTGTGTGTGTGTGTGTGTGTGTGTATGTGTGTGTGTGTGCGTGCGTGCGTGTGTGTGTGCGTGTGTGTGTGTGTGTATGTGTGTGTGTGTGCGTGTGTGTGTGGTGTGTGTGTGTGTGTGTGTGTGTTACAGGCAGTGGAATCAGGAGTGGTACGTCCCTTTGTGTTTCATGTGCGTGTGGGTCTAGCTGGGCCGGTTGAGGATGCTGGACATGGACGGGGCAATGGGGGGTGGGGGGACAGGGTTGACGGGCGAGGTGGGTCCAGAGCTCTCGTTGCCGTGGGGAACAGGCCCCCGGCCGCTGTACTGGCCGATGAAGGACCCGTCTTCGTTGAACTGGATGTCCATGCTGTCGCCGTACTCGGCCAGCGAGTCGTCGCTGCCCAGCTTGCTGTCCCCACAGATGGACGGCTGGCTGTCCGAGCGTTTCTCGTCCCCGTCGCTGAGGAGGACAATCAGCCTGTTATTCACCTTAATCCCAGCAAACCGGTGAAGAAACTGGTGAAGAAACTGGTGAAATCAGCGTGATGGACTATGAGACCGAGGCTGTGGTGGGACAGGAAGTAAGACATGCAGGTAAGTCCTCACCTCTCCAGAGATCTGCAGGGCAGCATTAAGGACAGAAGAAGGGCAGACTCAGGTGTGCAACAGACCTCTATGTTCCCCTCCTCCATCACCAGATCACAGATCACTGTGACTCACCTGTACTCTCCAAAGGTTTCGTCCTTCATTGGCCGAGCTTCAGAGTCCACATCCTTCTCTTCTTTGTCCTTCACTGAAGGGACAAACGTCACTGTGACTCCTCTGTGCACGTGTGTGCGCACGCATATGTGTGTTGTTGACTCACCTGCGTATTTGCCTCCTTTGCTGCGTTTGATGAGACAGAGGATGAGCAATATGAGGATCAGCAGCAGGATGGCGCTGATGAGTCCAATCAGCCAACCGCGCGCAGCGAAACCAGTGGGCATCTCTGACGGTACTGGAAGACACACAGGTGAGGTCACACTGGTCCTGGTCCACCTGTAGGACAGTTCTCAGCGTGGTCCACACCCACCTGGGCCCACAGTCTGGACAAAGTTCTCCCAGCGAGTGTCGTTGTTGTGGATGATCTTCAGGTGGTAGTGAGTTCCTGGCTGGAGGCCCGTCAGCGAGTAGAAGCCTTGTGTGGAATTCACAACCTCTGACCTCTCCCAGTCAGCCCCAGCTGCAACACACACACACACCACACACACAGAGGATCAGGACGCTTGTCTCTGAGGGTTGTCCCACAGGCTGAGGGATGAGGACAAACTCACGGCTCTTCCTCAGGTACTCAACGTGGAATCCGTGGTTCCTGTTTCGCTCTTCGGGCACCCAGCTGAGATTAAAGGAGGTGGTTCCAGTAACTATGGTGACATTTGATGGAGGAACTGGAAGGAACCGGAACACAAAGGGGAAGATGAAGACGGAGTAAAAATGTCTCGGAAACAATCAAGTCGCACCTCCTTCCAGCATGGTGGCGCCCCTGAGTTGGATGGGTGGGCCCTCCCCGGCGGCAGTGTAGGCGATCACCTTGAAGATGTAGTAGCTGTTGGGGTCCAGGTGGTGCAGCTCAAAGTGGGTGACGCTGGGGTCGCTGATCATCTGCAGCAGACTCTCGCTGTTGGCCCCCTCTGCTCCACACACACACACACACACACACACACACACACACACACACACACACACACACACACAGTGGTACCACCAACAGCGAATCATCACAATGATGCGTGGAACAACAGGGTTGTCCACAAAGGGCACCTTAGTGTGCGCTCCTCTCTCAGGAAGGTGGAGAACACAACTGCTCCAGCAGATGGCGCTACAACCCTCCCAAAACAGACGCACAATTTTATAGTGGATTTTTAAATCGACTGTAAGTGTGAATAAAACAACGTGGCCTGGTGGAACCCATCCAGATCTTTCCTGTGTCTCCTTTATATGTGGGGAAAACCCCATTTGATCACAGCGTCTCCACGGTGACAGCTGTTACCTTGTTTGTGCTGGATCACATATCCCAGCAGGATACCGTTGGCTTCGGTGGGAGGAGCCCAGTAGAGGATCACTGAAGTCTCTGATGGACTCTGCAATTTGAGCGATGCAGGAGGGCCAGGAGCTGCACACACACACACACACACACACACAC
This sequence comes from Takifugu flavidus, assembly GCF_003711565.1. NCBI lineage: Eukaryota > Metazoa > Chordata > Actinopteri > Tetraodontiformes > Tetraodontidae > Takifugu > Takifugu flavidus. The sequence goes on along the minus strand of NC_079527.1, from coordinate 593,752 downwards.
ACACGGTTGAGCATATCTATAAATGACACCAACACACTCTACAGGGGGAGATCATCTCACCTCCCTCTGGAGTGCTGAAGCGGCGCGGGTCTGAATGAGGCCCCTCTCCTTTGCTGTTGTAGGCGGTGACGGACAGCTCATAAAGGGAGAACAGCCTCAGTCCCGTCACCTCCGCTGAGGTCTTGGGCCCTCTGACCACCACCAAGCGGCGCTCCTTCCCTTGCTTGGAACGCTCGTCTCTGTCCTCCTCCTGGTGCAGCTTCTCCAGGGACCTCCGGTGGCGCTCGGTGGGTGGACCGAGCCTCAAGATGTGGATCTGAGAGATAGACAATGTCCACTTTTAGGTCCAAAGCATTCATAGTTTGGCATGTCGCCACCGTCTCAGCCAGTGACACTGCTAAACAGCTCAACGCCATTATGTTCACCACCGGTGATTTGGAATTTCTTGCTGCGTAAGAGGGCGGCAGCATTTCCGAGACCTCTTTTCTCACGTCTCTGCTGTCTCTGCTACTGATTTAGAGCAGATGCGTGATGTAAAGCGGACCTCTTCAGTCCGCCGGAGACGCAGCTGCCTCCATGGTGTTTGTTGTGTGTCAGAGCTACCTTGTAACCCAGCAGCAGACCGCGGACGTCCTGAGCTGCGTCCCATTTGACCGTGACCGTGCTGTTGATCACAGTTGTTTTAACTCCAGTCGGAGGCTCAGCAGGTTCTAGCAGAGAAGAGATGATTAAAGAAACCAAAAGTTACTCAACGGAAATCCTAAACGTCTTCAGAGATGCTAGTGCTATTGCTAGCGCAGGCAGCGGCGGGATAAAAGCAAAACTCCCTAAACTGTGTGGGCTGATGATTGGCTAGCATGGAGTTGTGTCCATCGGTCCAGAAAGAACGTGACTCTTGACCTGAAGACCTTTTAGCTTCAGCCGGCACACAGCCAGTCTCTGTTTCCATTCCAAAAAAACCCCAGCGCGCAGTAAAAACCAGTGCCTCCAGCGGGAGACGTCAGCTGAATGTGCAGCTATGTTAAGACATTTGGTTGTAAACTGCCTCGTTCTGGTCGGATCCAGATCCTGGTCTCATTAAAACCAAAGACAGGCCTGGAATGTAGTCTGGAAACGAACAGGACCTTAGCACCGTGCTGGTTGGGTCTCTGTTTACCATAGTTGAGTTTTCTGGTTTTCAAACACAAAGACTAATCTTAGAGAAAGGACACCTACTGTCCTCCCCCGAGTGTCCAATCTTGGGTTCTGGTGCCGGTCCGGATCCCAGGGAGTTGACAGCCTTGACTTTAATCTCAAATGGGGTGTATGTTCCAGTGTTTTGGACTAAAAACGGAGGAGACTTCACTTCGGCGGAGTTCCAGCGCGCGTCCCTCTTCCCGGCCTCCCGCCATGACACCTCGTAGAGGAAGCCGTGGCCATTGTGGTACATCTTGTCCATCTCCTGCGAAAAAAAGCATTTGGTGAAGAACAGCGACACCAGCATCAGAGTAGTATGCAGGCGAAACACTCACATCCCAGGTGATGACCAAACTGTCTGGGTCTGCGGACTCGCTGCGGACACCCGTGGGGTTCTGATCAGGGACTGGAGGAAGATGAAACAAAGGCCTTAGTGTGGTCTCCTCGGGGAGCACGATTCAGGTTGGGTTCATGAGCAGATACCGGCTGGTGAGGTTCTGTAGGTGTCCGAGGGCTCGCTGGGGTCACTGCGGCCCACCTCGTTGACAGCGATGACCCGGAAGCGGTACGTGCAGAAAGGGCGCAGGCTGAGCTGCACGTGTTGCACGTCGGCCGGCACTTTCTTCATCTCCTCCCACTTCCACTTCTTCCCCTCTGTGTGCTGCTCCTCACGGAATTCCACAATGAAATCTGGCACGAATCAAAACCCGTGAGATTATCGGTGTTGCCAGGCAGCGTTCAGACCAGACGGCTTATACGGTACACGTTTACACGTGCTAGGCTAGAGTTCTGTACCGATCATCGGGCTGTTGTGGGCGGAACCTGGGGTCCAGTTGAGGGTCAGGTTGTGGTCCGTAACTTCAGCCAAAGACAGATATTTGGGAGGGTCCGGTCGGTCTGAGGGTCCAAAATAATAGCAGCGAGAGATGAGCTATCTTTGAGGGGACATCTGTTCGTTTAGAGGTTAGCATATCTCAGATGGGCCTCAAGTAGATGTGTGTTTTAACAGACGTACCCACGACGGTGATGGACCCCATGGCTTTGACGTGGTCCAGGAGGGAGATGACCTCACAGGAATACTGAGCACTGTCGTTGAACTGGATGTTGGACACTTTCAAGGTGCCGTCCTCGAAGACAGAGTACCTTCAGAGGGACACAGCAGCATCTCAGTGAACGTCTTCACAGGTAAAGATTAAAGTCAGGAGGAGCATGTGCTCATGTCTCCTCAGTGGGTTTCTGGTCTTACTTGTTGGCCGTTTCAGATCCCATCAGTTTGTGTCCATCTCTCCTCCAGACGACCTGGGCCGGAGGCAGCCGAGGGTCTGTGTAGAATCCACAGGTCAGCAGGGCGTTGGTCCCTCGGAGGAATCGGAGGTTCTGAGGGGGCGCCGGTATGACCGTCCGGTCTGACAACAACAGCCAACATCAGCCTTCCTGCCACCATATGACCACCCCTGCACTTTCCGTCCATTACATGTTAATGTGTGTTAATGTGTGTGTGGTGTGTGTGTGTGCGTGTGTGTGTGTGTGTGACAGGGACTGACTGTAGACTTCCAGGTGAGCGTTGATGGAGATGTTGTTGTTGTGTTTCACAGAGCAGCTGTAAACTCCGGCGTCATCGTGGTCGACCTCAGATATCACCAGTGTCCCGTTAGTCATCAGAGAGACGCGAGGGTCCGAGAGCAATGGGAGTCTGTCCTCAACCCTCCCTAAACACACACACACACACACACACACACACACACACACACACACACACACACACAGATCAAAGATTTGTGTCTTTCTTGTATGATAACAACTGCAGTTGTAATTTGACAGCAGTATTGGGTCTTTACAGGTCTCGCTGCCTCCCCGCGGTTTTTACTGGCTCCGTGTGTCTCACCTGTACCACAGGAGGCGATACAGCACACGTGTGTGGGCTGATGATTGGCTAGCATGGAGTTTGTCCATCGGTCCAGAAGAACGTGACTCTTGACCTGAAGACCTTTTAGCTTCAGCCGGCACACAGCCAGTCTCTGTTTCCATTCCAAAAAAAACCAGCGCGCAGTAAAAACCAGTGCCTCCAGCGGGAGACGTCAGCTGAATGTGCAGCTATGTTAAGACATTTGGTTGTAAACTGCCTCGTTCTGGTCGGATCCAGATCCTGGTCTCATTAAAACCAAAGACAGGCCTGGAATGTAGTCTGGAAACGAACAGGACCTTAGCACCCGTGCTGGTTGGGGTCTCTGTTTACCATAGTTGAGTTTTCTGGTTTTCAAACACAAGACTAATCTTAGAGAAAGGACACCTACTGTCCTCCCCCGAGTGTCCAATCTTGGGTTCTGGTGCCGGTCCGGATCCCAGGGAGTTGACAGCCTTGACTTTAATCTCAAATGGGGTGTATGTTCCAGTGTTTTGGACTAAAAACGGAGGAGACTTCACTTCGCGGGAGTTCCACGCGCGTCCCCCCTCTTCCCGGCCTCCCGCCATGACACCCTCGTAGAGGAAGCCGTGGCCATTGTGGTACATCTTGTCCATCTCCTGCGAAAAAAAGCATTTGGTGAAGAGCAGCAACACCAGCATCAGAGTAGTATGCAGGCGAAACACTCACATCCCAGGTGATGACCAAACTGTCTGGGTCTGCGGACTCGCTGCGGACACCCGTGGGGTTCTGATCAGGGACTGGAGGAAGATGAAACAAAGGCCTTAGTGTGGTCTCCTCGGGGAGCACGATTCAGGTTGGGTTCATGAGCAGATACCGGCTGGTGAGGTTCTGTAGGTGTCCGAGGGCTCGCTGGGGTCACTGCGGCGGCCACCTTGTTGACAGCGATGACCCGAAGCGGTACGTGCAGAGAAGGGCGCAGGCTGACTGCACGTTTGCACGTCGGCCGGCACTTTCTTCATCTCCTCCCACTTCCACTTCTTCCCCTCTGTGTGCTGCTCCTCACGGAATTCCACAATGAAATCTGGCACGAATCAAAACCCGTGAGATTATCGGTGTTGCCAGGCAGCGTTCAGACCAGACGGCTTATACGGTACACGTTTACACGTGCTAGGCTAGAGTTCTGTACCGATCATCGGCTGTTGTGGGCGGAACCTGGGGTCCAGTTGAGGGTCAGGTTGTGGTCCGTAACTTCAGCCAAAAACAGATATTTGGGAGGGTTCCGGTCGGGTCTGAGGGTCCAAAATAATAGCAGCGAGAGATGAGCTATCTTTGAGGGGACATCTGTTCGTTTAGAGGTTAGCATATCTCAGATGGGCCTCAAGTAGATGTGTGTTTTAACAGACGTACCCACGACGGTGATGGACCCCCATGGCTTTGACGTGGTCCAGGAGGGAGATGACCTCACAGAGAACTACTGAGCACTGTCGTTGAACTGGTGTTGGACACTTTCAAGGTGCCGTCCTCGAAGACAGAGTACCTTCAGAGGGACACAGCAGCATCTCAGTGAACGTCTTCACAGGTAAAGATTAAAGTCAGGAGGAGCATGTGCTCATGTCTCCTCAGTGGGTTTCTGGTCTTACTTGTTGGCCGTTTCAGATCCCATCAGTTGTGTCCATCTCTCCTCCAGACGACCTGGGCCCGAGGCAGCCGAGGGTCCGTGTAGAATCCCAGGTCAGCAGGGCGTTGGTCCCTCGGAGGAATCGGAGGTTCTGAGGGGGCGCCGGTATGACCGTCCGGTCTGACAACAACAGCCAACATCAGCCTTCCTGCCACCATATGACCACCCCTGCACTTTCCGTCCATTACATGTTAATGTGTGTTAATGTGTGTGTGTGTGTTGTGTGTGTGCGTGTGTGTGTGTGTGTGACAGGGACTGACTGTAGACTTCCAGGTGAGCGTTGATGGAGTTGTTGTTGTGTTTCACAGAGCAGCTGTAAACTCCGGCGTCATCGTGGTCGACCTCAGATATCACCAGTGTCCCGTTAGTCATCAGAGAGACGCGAGGGTCCGAGAGCAATGGGAGTCTGTCCTCACCCTCCCTAAACACACACACACACACACACACACACACACACACACACACACACACACACACACCACACACACAGATCAAAGATTTTGTCTTTCTTGTATGATAACAACTGCAATTGTAATTTGACAGCAGTATTGGGTCTTTACAGGTCTCGCTGCCTCCCCGCGGTTTTTACTGGCTCCGTGTGTCTCACCTGTACCACAGGAGGCGATACAGCACACGTGTGTGTCTCACCATGTAATGTGTGGTCGTGGGGAGCCGAAGACTTCACAGTCCATCAAGATGTTCCTTCCTCTGTGACTCTGTACAGCAGCCCGTCAGAGGTCAGAATCTGAGGGGGCAGTTCTGACACACACAGACCACATCAGTCCACATGGTAGGGTCAAAGGGGAATTACCCCCCACTCACACAAGCAGATAGGCTGTGGTACCCACTTACCGACCACATGGAGGAAGGTGTGTTGAGGAGGGCGGAGCCATGTTTGTTTGTTGCCTCGCACTGATAAACCGCCGTGTCAGCAAACACCACATCCCTCAGGATGAGCACGCCACCAGACACGCTGCGGCGAGGCTCTTCGTCCACCTCTGCACCGAAGTTAAGGGGAACGAAGGGGTGTTAAAGGAGCAGGTCGGTCATCCGTTCATCCAGGTGCAGTCTGGGCGTTTGTACCTCTGATGTTCTGACCGTTGATGCTCCAGGTGATGGACGGCGTAGGGATGCCTTCAGCCTGACAGTCCAGGCGGACAGTTTCTCCAGGGGAGTACAGCTGACTGGCCGGCTCCTTGACCCAGTAGGGGGCCGCTGGGACCAGAACACAACACTGTTGATTCATGGTTATGGTCCCATTATTCCATCTGAAGCGGACATGCTGACCTTCCACAGTCACGGTGAAGGAGTGCGTGGTGAAGCCATGGCTGTTCAACGCCTTGCACTCGTACTCGCCGTCATCGTTCAGGCCGATGCTCTCGAAGTGGAACCAGCGTTTGTGCTTGTCCAGCTGTCCGCTGGTCTCCCCCAGTCTCCCATCCTTCTTCTTCCACTCCACCTTGGGTGTGGGTCTGTGGAGAAGGAGCATGAGAGCTATGAAACCTGACAGGAAATTATAGTGTTCCACGCATTAGCATCATTCGGGCTACTCTCAGCCCTTCTACCCGATGGTGGAGCGGCCTCCAGAGCTCTGTCAGAGCAGGGGCCACCCTCTCTGCTCTTCTAAGAGCTCCTGCTTCTCCTCCCCTCTTTATATCCCTCTCCACAGCTCTGCTCTGGTAGTTGGGAGTTGTTCCAGGTAGTTTAGGACTGTTAACTACTATTTTATTCACACTGGTCACCTGGTGGCTTGTTTGTCAGTCGCTTTGGGCAAAAGCATCTGTGAAATGACTCCAAAAGAAACACACACAAACACATAGAAACTGAGGTCCTTACAGGCCTTTAGGTATACACTCCAGGGTGACCCTGTGGCCCCTGAGGGCCAGCACAGAGCTGTGGGGACCAGTGTGTTTGAAGAAGTGAGGTTTTCTAGCTTGAGCCACGTCATTACCTGGATGGAGGGAGAGAAGGAGAGAAGAGCAAGGGATCGTGAAGATCCTGAAGTCAGCGTTTCTGGTGATTTATTCAACAGTTCAAAGGTTTGTGGGTCCAATTCTGCTGAGACTTGGTGGCTCTTGCGTTTACTCACTGGGCACCACCGTCAACGAGATGACACTCTCGGTCAGGATGGTCCTGGCAGCCAAGTACTGAGCGTTGCACATGTAGTCCTTCCTGCTGTCGTTCCTCAGGAGGTTGGAGAAGTAGAGGTTCCCGTCCAGACCGACCAGCACCCTCTCGCTCTGGCTGATGTGCACCATCACTGCCAACAGAACATAAAGGGAATAAAGACGGAGAGCCTGGGTTCCTCAGCTCAGCCAAACCCCCGAGGAAGCAGATGAACAGGAAGGAGGAGCTACAGAGAGCTCTACAGTCATTAATCTGAGTAGTGCACGTTGTCCCAAACCACCAAGGGATGGAGGGATGCCAGAGGTCACACTCACATTTGTCCATCCAGTGGATGACTGGAGGAGTGGAACTTTCTGGAGGGTTGCAGGACAAGATGATGCTCTCCCCCTCGTAAGACCTCTTATGGACCTGCTGCTGTTTGGGGAGCACCGGCTGAGCTGAAACACAGGGTCCACCATTGTCATCACCTTCATCAGGTCAAGCCAACCGACCTCAGCCCTGACTCATGTCAGACCCACCCTCTACGATGACCTGCACGCTCTGCGTCATGGCGGTGCCGTAGTCGTTGGAGGCGTAACAGCGATAGTGGCCTTCAAACTGCTGCAGAGGCTCCTCTTCCTCAGCCATCAGCGTCCCCGAATGAAGACCCGACCGTATCAGCACTCCGTCTTTCACCCAGTGGAACCTGCAGCAGACATGGAACACGCCACTGTGAGCATTCAATTCCTGTTCAGGCGGAAGTTCAGAAGAAGGAGACCGAGACCAGAGGTTCTCATCCAGAGGTGTGAGGGAGGTGGAGGACAGAGGTGTGACTGTGTGTCTGTGTGGACCTACGTGGGTGGGGGGTTACCCGTGGCCTCGCAGGGCAGATGGATGTCCACTGGAGAAAAGGCTGTGATGGACTTGGGCACCTCAAAGAGCACCGGAGGCTGGGACACTGAACACAAACACAGAAGTCAGCCGCTGCACGTGCATGTGCACGCTTCCACACAGAGTCCACCTGACTTTCATCGCTATCATACAGGACATAGACATGTCCTGGTTCCATCCAGCTGCTCCTGAGCTAACCACTTCCTGCTGAACCGTCGGCCGTTAACAGACTGTCCACCCCGGCGGCTAAGCTAACCTCACCTGCTTAGTAACACACGTCTTTGGAACACACGCTTTTATTTAAAGCCATCATTCCAAATGTAAATCAGATTATTATTCCAGAATGAACTTTGATCTTTGGTCTGAGGTAATGGAGGTCATGGAGAACCTCCAGCATCACTGACAGGAACTTACTGTTGCCCGCTTTGTCTGTTAGTCCAGAGGGAAGCATCAGAGAGAAACAGAGACACAGACAGAGTTAGTGGAACGATCTGATCCCTCAGCCTCCCTACCCTCCCTGTCTCAGCTCACACACCTAGGCTGACCTCTGACCACTGAGAACCAGTTCAGACCAGTCTACCAGCTTCATGTGCACCGGGTCACTGCCCCCTGCTGGTTGTCCCAACCCTCCTGTCCGTGGCTGCATGTGCACCGGACATGTGTGATGGACGCAATACTCACAGTGTTTGGGGATTTGGATGGCTCCCAGAGCAAGAGGAGGTGTTGTGATGAGGAAGGTGAGGGGGGAGAGGAGGAGGAGGAGGGGGAAGTCAGGGGCAGACAGCCCCCTAGAGCTCCTCCACCAGCGCTGTGACACACACATCTTTCAATGTCCCATGAAAAGAGATGCGGGACGCCCACACGCTCATCAACTCACAAAACAATAATCAAGACACAACACAGTCCTGGTCCTGGTCCTGGTCCTGGTCCTGGTCCTGGTCCTGGTCCTGGTCCTGGTCCTGATCCTGGTCCTAAGGAGGAGAACAAAGGCTTAATTTAATCACACATCAGCGTGTGTGTGTGTGTGTGTGTCT